>NW_026045106.1:25000-34757 GCF_943734845.2 Anopheles funestus | reverse complement strand
CAAAAAGTACCCCCACTCTAGTAAAATTGGCCTGATTTTACTAGTCCCCGGTACCCGTACAGGCAAAATGAGCAAAATGCTCAAGTATGAATGGTTTTTGGCCCATAACTCGAATACTAGACGTCGCAGGGGGGTGTCGTGGAACAATTTTTGGTAGCCCTTGAAATTATCTATCGATTGACATATACTTGATTTTTGGCCAAAAAGTTCCCTAGACTAGTAAAAATCGCATCATTTTACTAGAGTCGGGTACCCTGGACGAAAAACCGCTATAATTGCGGTTTTTGGCTAATAACTCGAATACTAGACGTCGCAGGGGGGTGTCGTGGAACAATTTTTGGTAGCCCTTGAAATTATCTATCGAATGACATATACTTGATTTTTGGCCAAAAAGTTCCCTAGACTAGTAAAAATCGCATCATTTTACTAGAGTCGGGTACCCTGGACGAAAAACCGCTATAGTTGCGGTTTTTGGCTAATAACTCTAATACTAGACGTCGGAGGGGGGTGTCGTGGAACAATTTTTGGTAGCCCTTGAAATTATCTATCGAATGACATATACTTGATTTTTGGCCAAAAAGTTCCCTAGACTAGTAAAAATCGCATCATTTTACTAGAGTCGGGTACCCTGGACGAAAAACCGCTTAAGTTGCGGTTTTTGGCTAATAACTCGAATACTAGACGTCGCAGGGGGGTGTCGTGGAACAATTTTTGGTAGCCCTTGAAATTATCTATCGAATGACATATACTTGATTTTTTGACCAAAAAGTTCCTAGACTAGTAAAAATCGCATCATTTTACTAGAGTCGGGTACCCTGTACGAAAAACCGCTATAGTTGCGGTTTTTGGCCAATAACTCGAATACTAGACGTCGGAGGGGGGTGCCGTAGAACAATTTTTTGTAGCCCTTGAAATTACCTTTCGAATGATATATAGTGGTTTTTTGGTCAAACAGTGACCCCGAGACTAGTAACCCTCCATACACAAAACCGCCTAAAAAGTTTTGGTTTTGCAAAATTTTGAAAAGTGCGTCAAAAAATTTTTTTCAAAAAGTACCAAATCGTGATCAGAACTCACTATAGACCATAAAAAGTGAAATCCGATGGTCATTTGCAACACTTGGTCAATCGAGAAAAATTTCACTTTTTTACTAGAGTCGGGTACCCTGAACGAAAAATCGCTCAAGTGATGGTTTTTGGCCAATAACTCGAATACTAGACGTCGGAGGGGGGTGCCGTAGAACAATTTTTTGTAGCCCTTGAAATTACCTTTCGAATGATATATAGTGGTTTTTTGGTCAAACAGTGACCCCGAGACTAGTAACCCTCCATACACAAAACCGCCTACAAAAACTTTGTTTTGAAAAATTTTGAAAAGTTCAAAAAAATTTTTTTTTCAAAAACTACTAAAACGTGATAAGAACTTACTATAGACCATGAAAAGTGATATCCGATGATAATTTGCAAAAGTTGGTAACTAGTAAAAAATTTCACTTTTTTACTAGAGTCGGTGCAACGAGAAAAAAAAAGTCCGTGATGGAGAAAAATGGCACGTTTTCCACGCCTGTACGCTTTCGTTTTCTATATAGGGGGTAGGTGAGCCAGAAGCATGAATTTGACTGAGTACGTATCTTTATGAATTGGGCCCTTCTAAATCGATTGAGACTACCCCCAGGACGATCGGACGACTGCTTCTGGCTCAAAATGTGGTTTTTAGATTTTGATCGTCAATTATGAGAGAAAAAATCGATTAGAAGTAAAGATACGAAATGCTTGGTCTAAGTTGGGAAACGACTTCGGATATTTGTTGGACGTTGTCGTAGAAGGTCCGAGGACCAAGGAAAAGTGATTTCCAAGTGGATTTATGCACTATTAGTCGATGGTAAGATGTGAAATTAGTAGAACTTACCATACAGTTTGCGAAGTTGAAGCAATCGGTTGGTGAATATGGTACTGTCTGTCCAATTTGGTGGTTCGGAATGAGTGAAACGATGTTGATGATGGATAGACGTTCCGATTGCCCCCGATCGGGGAACATATAGTGGTCTTTAAGGTCCAAGTACCTATGTTTTGGTAAGCAGAACTGAGAGTTAAAGGATGAAAGTCGGCCATTCCTAATATCATCCTATCGGTGGTTCGCGAGTTGTTTAAGGACCGGAGCAGCTCGCGATGAAACGGTCCTAGGGTATTGGTTATCCATCCAAGGAAGAGTAAATGCGATCCTAGATGTGTGTCGTTGGCCGTTCTACCGGTATCGCCTATCGATGAGATATCGACGGGCATGCCTTACTCGAAAGTTGAATTCTAGGATCGATGGTCAAACAGACCTATGAGCGATAAACCAAACTGAACACGTATTGATGTCGGCTTTTCCTATCATTTGATGCCGCAGGTTGTTTAGGGACCGGAGCAACTTGCGGCCGAGACGGTCCCCGGGGGTTTCTTTCTCCAAGGAGTGGAAACTATTAAGCAAGAGTTGTAGCAAGATACGATCCTCTGATGTGTCGTTGGCCGTTCATGCGGTATCGCCTGTCGATGAGATATCGATGGGCATGCCTTACTCTACCGACCTTCTAATTGAGAGTATTAATCAGGGATCGATGGTCAAACAAGACCAATGAGCGATAAACCAAACTGAACACGTATTGATGTCGGCTTTTCCTATCATTTGATGCCGCAGGTTGTTTAGGGACCGGAGCAGCTTGCGGCCGAGACGGTCCCCGGGGGTTTCTTTCTCCAAGGAGAAGAAACGATTAAGCAAAAGTTGTAGCAAGATACGATCCTCTGATGTGTCGTTGGCCGTTCAAGCGGTATCGCCTGTCGATGAGATATCGATGGGCATGCCTTACTCTCCCGACTGGATTACTGAGAGTTTAATCAGGGATCGATGGTCAAACAGACCAATGAGCGATAAACCAAACTGAACACGTATTGATGTCGGCATTTCCTATCATTTGTCGCAGGTTGTTTAGGGACCGGAGCAGCTTGCGACCGAGACGGTCCCCGGGGGTTTCTTTCTCCAAGGAGTGGAAACGATTAAGCAAAAGTCGTAGCAATAATCGATCACCTGATGTGTCGTTGGCCGTTCTTGCGGTATCGCCTGTCGATGAGATATCGATGGGCATGCCTTACTCTCCTGACTGTTTAATTGAGAGTTATAATCAGGGATCGATGGTCAAAAAGACCTATGAGCGATAAACCAAACTGAACACGTATTGATGTCGGCATTTCCTATCATTTGTCGCAGGTTGTTTGGGGACCGGAGCAGCTTGCGACCGAGACGGTCCCTTCCCGAAAGATGGTGAACCGAGTCGTCTGGCGTAAAAACCGGACGACTCGAAAGGGCTTGACCCTTTCAAGTGAGCGATAATCACATTCTACGCTCAGTTCGACAGCTACAAGGCAATCACTCGCTATGTTCAGAGCTAATACATGCAACATGCCGGCATTGTTTCCACCGACGCATGGATTCAAGACTGGTGCACTTATTAGTTAAACCGTTCGCCTCCGGGTGTTTCGAGTTCAAGTCTGGATGAGGATTGATCTTGCTGGTAATAGCTTGAGCCCCTGAATAAGGGGTCGAAGCGTACATCTTGAGACCATGTACAACATATTACCAAATCGGCACCATGGGTTCGGGTGCAAGTGATGTAACCGTGAAAGATGTTGAGCAGCCCAACATCGGTTTACACACGCATAATAGGAAGGCAGCGCTGTCGACTGGTCAGTCGTGTAAGAAGTGTGCATTATCGATCACAAATATATTGGTGATCTGTAGGTTGCGCATACACCATACCCGGTGTAAAGTGCCGTGGTCCCCCCCGGGGGGGCTGCATCAAACCGTTCGCCACGCGAACTACCCAATGGAACGAACTCGATGCATTTAATAAGAAGAAGAGATAATAATGAAACACGGTCGATTTAAGAGTTGAAAACGTTGAAATGCCTATAAGCAAGTCTTAAGTTGGTGGTGACCGTTACGCCCCAACAAATTGGTGCCTTACCCTACACCAAAGAGCCATTCAACATGGTTCAAGTGAGCGATAATCACGCTCTACGCTCAGTATGACAGCTGCAAGGCAATCACTCGCTAAGTTCAGAGCTAATACATGCAACACGCCGGCATTGTTTCCACCGACGCATGGATTCAAGACTGGTGCACTTATTAGTTAAACCGTTCGCCTCCGGGTGTTTCGAGTTCAAGTCTGGATGAGGATTGTTCTTGCTGGTAATAGCTTGAGCCCCTGAATAAGGGGCCGAAGCGTACATCTTGAGAGTAAATGTACAACATATTACCAAATCGGCACCGTGGGTTCTGGTGCAAGTGATGTAACCATGAAAGATGTTGAGCAGCCCAACATCGGTTTACACACGCATAAGGGGTTTATTGTTATCTGTAGGTTGCGCATACACCATACCCGGTGTAAAGTGCCGTGGTCCCCCAGGGGGCTGCATCAAAACGTTCGCCATGCGAACTACCCAATGGAACGAACTCGATGTATTGAAAGAGATGAACAATTAATAGCGAGAATAGGGGCCCGGAAGCAATTCCGCGGCCCTACGGTCGATTCAAGAGTTGAAACGTTGTACAATCGTGGATAGCACCTAGTGCTAATATGGTGAGAGATAATGTGTGAGGAAATTTAGTTTCCTAAAGTTTAGTTAGTGGTTTCCGTTGTGCCCTAACAAACTTAAAGTTGGTGGTGACCGTTACACCCCAACAAATTGGTGCCTTACCCAACACCAAAGAGCCATTCCATATGGTTCTAGAGAGAGAGAGTTGTGTGGAAATTTATTTCCCACTAAGCGAGTGTGTGTCTGTAGTGGAACGAATTCTGGTTGATCCTACCAGTAATATACGCTTGTCTCAAAGGTTAAGCCATGCATGTCTAAGTACAAACATAAATGAATGTGAAACCGCATAAGGCTCAGTATAACAGCTATAATTCACAAGATCATCCTACCACTAGTTACTTGGATAACTGTGGAAAATCCAGAGCTAATACATGCAACATGCCGGGACTGTTGCCCTCGCGGGTAGCTGAACTGGTGCACTTATTAGTTAAACCAATCGCCTCCGGGCGGCTTGAGTTGAAGTCTGGATAAGGACGCAGATCGTATGGTCGCTTGTCGACTGACGACAGATCTTTCAAATGTCTGCCCTATCAACTATTGATGGTAGTGTAGAGGACTACCATGGTTGCGACGGGTAACGGGGAATCAGGGTTCGATTCCGGAGAGGGAGCCTGAGAAATGGCTACCACATCCAAGGAAGGCAGCAGGCGCGTAAATTACCCAATCCCAGTACGGGGAGGTAGTGACGAGAAATAACAATATGGACCTCTCTAACGATGGTCCATAATTGGAATGAGTTGAGTATAAATCCTTCAACAAGGATCAAGTGGAGGGCAAGTCTGGTGCCAGCAGCCGCGGTAATTCCAGCTCCACTAGCGTATATTAAAGTTGTTGCGGTTAAAACGTTCGAAGTTGATTGCCCGTCCAGACACGTGACCGCCACGGGCGCCCGGTTACACGCCGGGGCCGTTCGTGCGCGCGCTCACGGCTGCGACTCACAATGGTGTACTTGGGCGTTACTCTGTGAACGAGTACCGTGCTACCGGTTAACTCCGGCACGGGCTCCTCATGGTGCTCAAGATACTCACATTTACCTTGAACAAATTAGAGTGCTCAAAGCAGGCTAAGACAAAGCGTCCGGCCCCCCCGTGGGGTTGGCGTTGGCCGAGAATAATCTTGCATGGAATAATGGAATATGACCTCGGTTTATACGATTTCGTTGGTTTGTCAGAAACCTAGAGGTAATGATTAACAGAAGTAGTTGGGGGCATTGGTATTACGGCGCGAGAGGTGAAATTCGTAGACCGTCGTAGGACCAACTGAAGCGAAAGCGTTTGCCATGGATGCTTTCTTTAATCAAGAACGAAAGTTAGAGGATCGAAGGCGATTAGATACCGCCCTAGTTCTAACCGTAAACGATGCCAATTAGCAATTGGGAGACGCTACCCCTATTCGGTGCTCTCAGTCGCTTCCGGGAAACCAAAATCGGGTTCCGGGGGAAGTATGGTTGCAAAGTTGAAACTTAAAGGAATTGACGGAAGGGCACCACAAGAAGTGGAGCTTGCGGCTTAATTTGACTCAACACGGGAAAATTTACCAGGTCCAAACTTATCGAGGTAAGACAGATTGATAGCTCTTTCTCAAATTTAAGGGTAGTGGTGCATGGCCGTTCTTAGTTCGTGGAATGATTTGTCTGGTTAATTCCGATAACGAACGTGACTCAAACATGCTAACTAGAACGCTGTCAGCAGTGCGCCTCCGGGCGCACCTGACGTTACAGCCGGGCGGCGCCTTCACGGGCGGTCGTCGGCTACGTTTGCCCTGCTTAGCGGGACAACTTGTGTTTAGCAAGCTGAGAATGAGCGATAACAGGTCCGTGATGCCCTTAGATGTTCTGGGCTGCACGCGTGCTACAATGTGGGTCGCAGCGTGTTCTCGCCAATAGGCGCCCCCATTCCGAGAGGAACGGGAAATCACTAAAATGCCCATCTAGTCGGGATTGGGGACTGCAACGGTCCCCATGAACCTGGAATTTCTAGTAAGCACTAGTCATTAGCTAGTGCTGATTACGTCCCTGCCCTTTGTACACACCGCCCGTCGCTACTACCGATGGATTATTTAGTGAGGTTTCTGGAGGCTTACCTTCCGCGGTTCCTTCGTGAGCTGCAGCTGGCATGGCTGAAGTTGACCGAACTTGATGATTTAGAGGAAGTAAAAGTCGTAACAAGGTTTCCGTAGGTGAACCTGCGGAAGGATCATTACTGATGATCGTCCGCGAGTGACCAACCATGGGCTGCCTTCGGTGTAGCTCGGTCGCTCGCTTGCTATGTGTCAGAATTTGTTGAAAGCCAACTCGTTCGTTGTACACTTTGATGGGTGACCATCACTGTGTCTCCGTGCCGAGCTAGATCTCCCCTAGCCGTAAGGCACTTGAACGCCCCTTCGACGACGAGTTGCATGTGTGTGGTATGTGTCAGAATCTGGTGAAGCTTTCTGCATGTGATGTGCCTTGTGTGGATCCGTGGCCATTGCATTGTGTCTGGTGCTTAGATACCCAGACACTTAGAACGCTTGCGCGGAAAGCAAACTCGATCGTTGTACACTTTGATGGGTGACCATCACTGTGTCTCCGTGCCGTGCTAGATCCCCCCTAGCCGTAAGGCACTTTGAACGCCCCTTCGACGACGAGTTACAAGAGTGTGGTATGTGTCAGAATCTGGTGAAGCTTTCTGCATGTGATGTGCCTTGTGTGGATCCGTGGCCATTGCATTGTGTCTGGTGTGTAGGTACCCAGACACTTAGAACGCTTGCGCGGAAAGCAAACTCGATCGTTGTACACTTTGATGGGCAACCATCACTGTGTCTCCGTGCCGTGCTAGATCTCCCCTAGCCGTAAGGCACTTTGAACGCCCCTTCGACGACGAGTTACAAGAGTGTGGTATGTGTCATAATCTGGTGAAGCTTTCTGCATGTGATGTGCCTTGTGTGGATCCGTGGCCATTGCATTGTGTCTGGTGTGTAGGTACCCAGACACTTAAGCAAACTCGATCGTTGTACACTGTGATGGGCGAGCATCACTGTGTCTCCGTGCCGTGTAAGAGCTCCCCTGGCCATCAGGCACTTGAAAGGTCCTTCGACGACGAGTTACAATAGTGGTGTGTTAGATACGTCAGGTGATGGTATCTACTGTTGTGCAATACGTATCCGGCCACGGCACGGAACGAACGGGAACTGTGGTGCAGACATACAAAGAGTTAAGCCTATTAGTCATTAACTCTAAGGACGGGGCCATGGGGCGGTACGCAAAGGATACGGATGAGCGAGTATGCAGGCCCAATACTCAATAGCTCGATCCGATCCAAGCACATGAGTTGACTGCGGCGCCAGGTTAACCAATGTGCTAGATTCTATTTGGCCAGTAGAATCTTGTGTCTTATGCGATTTGATACCAAGACACCAGAACGAAAGTTAGTTGAAGAGTTATTAAACTCTTATGAAGTATGGTTGTGCAATCACAACTTATGACTTTAACCTATAAAGTGGATATGGACTTGCAATTATAACATGGAATCTCTACACACCCCATGAGCTCGATCCAATCCACGCACACGAGTTGCCTGAGTAGCGACAGGTATACCGATGTGCAATACGTATCCGGCCACGGCACGGAACGAACGGGAACTGTGGTGCAGACATACAAAGAGTTAAGCCTACTAGTCATTAACTCTAAGGACGGGGCCATGGGGCGGTACGCAAAGGATACGGATGAGCGAGTATGCAGGCCCAATACTCAATAGCTCGATCCGATCCAAGCACATGAGTTGACTGCGGCGCCAGGTTAACCAATGTGCTAGATTCTATTTGGCCAGTAGAATCTTGTGTCTTACGCGATTTGATACCAAGACACCAGAACGAAAGTTAGTTGAAGAGTGATTAAACTCTTATGAAGAATGGTTGTGCAATCACAACTTATGACTTTAACCTATAAAGTGGATATGGACTATCAATTATAACATGGGGCACACACCATGTTCTCGATCCAATCCACGCACACGAGTTGCCTGAGTAGCGACAGGTATACCGATGTGCAATACGTATCCGGCCATAGGCACGGAACGAACAGGAACTGTGGTGCAGACATACAAGGGCCATGGGGCGGTACGCAAAGGATACGGATGAGCGAGTATGCAGGCCCAATACTCAATAGCTCGATCCGATCCAAGCACATGAGTTGACTGCGGCGCCAGGTTAACCGATGTGCTAAGAGAGTTGTTCCTGGGCCTTCAAAGTGACTTCAAAACTATCTTAGCGAATGGTGGCCATGGGCGTAGACATGAGCCACAAGTCACAAGGCCTGGGACTATTGGGTAATAAAGACAACTTAGTCAGAAAGTTAGTCTTTGGACGTACCACCGGGATTGTGTTACATTGGGAACCTTACTATAAAACCCTAGGCAGGGGATCACTCGGCTCATGGATCGATGAAGACCGCAGCTAAATGCGCGTCACAATGTGAACTGCAGGACACATGAACACCGATAAGTTGAACGCATATTGCGCGTCGGACGATTAAACCCGGCCGATGCACACATTCTTGAGTGCCTATCAATTCCTTGATATACAACAAACCAAACTTC
The DNA here is from genome assembly GCF_943734845.2 of Anopheles funestus. Classification (NCBI taxonomy): domain Eukaryota; kingdom Metazoa; phylum Arthropoda; class Insecta; order Diptera; family Culicidae; genus Anopheles; species Anopheles funestus. The sequence continues at coordinate 25,546 of NW_026045106.1, read as the reverse complement.
AGGGTGGAGCGTGCCACAATAGAACACTATGGCGAGCAGCCCGTCTAGTGTCGTGGGGGAAACACGCTTCCACACTGTGCATAATGGCGTGCTCGGGACCTTTGTTGGGACCGCAGGGCGCTGAAAGTAAAGGGGTGAACCGCATAAATCGCACGCACGTAAACGCGCACACACACAAATAGAGTGAGACGTATCGTAGGATACCGCTAAGAGTACGTTGTGAAACATGGGGAAATTCAATCGAAAACCTCTTTGATGTCCAAGATTTCGTTGACCGTATCCGTCGTAATACTGGATCAACGTGCTTGGGGGAAAACGTCAAAGGGTTTTATAATAGTGGTGCATGATTAACCCATCGATGCCCGAGGGGAACATGTTGTCCAATACAATAGTGGTGCAGTTGGCTCGACATGCTCGGGGGGAGACATCGTGGGTCCAAGTCGACCAAGTCGACCGGGAGTTGTTGTTGAGAGATCGAATCAAAACGATGCCGAGCGGAACTCGTTGTCCTTATTGGAGTGATATTCGGACAACGTGCTCGGGGGG
>NW_026045106.1:0-20000 GCF_943734845.2 Anopheles funestus | reverse complement strand
CCACCTCGTTCCTCACCGTAACGAAGGTGCGGGCCACCGGCCGTGCGTAAAGGCCCTGCACCCGGTTCAGCTGCCTGCGACACGCCCGAAGCTTGACCGCTTCATGCCAAATCGGCGCAGCGTAGCGGAGAGTAGAGTCCACCACCGATGACAACAACCGTCGCTTCGCACACTTAGGTCCGCCATGGTTACGAAGCAACCTGGAGATGGCCTGCGCCACACGGAGCGCCTTCGACGTGGCCTGCTCAACGTGTGGCCTCCACGACAAGTGATCCTCAAGAATGACCCCGAGGTACTTGAGCGTGCGGGTCGGCATCTTCTCCACTCCGTCGATCGTCACTGGAACGCGGGTGCGTTCTCTCCGCATTGTGGAAACAATGACCAGCTCGGTCTTGGCCGGAGCAAGCTCCAGGTGGTGTTGCGCCATCCACAAGCTGATCATTCCTATCGCCGTTTCAGCTAACCGCGTCGCCGCCTCCGGTGTCGTCCCGCTCGCCAGCACCACGACGTCGTCGGCAAAACCGATCACCTCAGCGCCCTCAGGTAGCGCCAGCCGAAGCACGCCGTCGTACATGGCGTTCCACAGAGTCGGGCCCAGGATTGAGCCCTGTGGAACGCCCGCCGTGACCGTTCGCCGCACTGGTCCCTCGCTGGTTTCATACACCAGCCTCCTCTCAGAGAAGTAGCTGCGCAACATTCTCTGGAGGGCTACTGGAACTTGCAGCTTCTGCAGGGCAGCCGCGATCGCCTCCCAACTGGCGGAGTTGAAGGCATTCCTGACATCCAGTGCTGCCACCACCAGACATCGAGGATCCCGCTGGTTGGTGCGATGGAACGTCCTCGCGTGCTGCCCCCTCTCGATCACACGTTCGATGGCCTGTATTGTTGAACGGCCGCGCCGGAACCCGTACTGCCTTGGCGACAGTCGCGGAGCATCGCTGTTCTCCAAGTGGTCGTTCAGCCGATCCAGGATCACCCGCTCGAACCCCTTGGCGACTGCTCCCAGCATGAGCAGCGGACGATATGATGACGGGTCGCCCGGCTGCTTGCCCGGCTTCGCGATCAGCACAAGTCGAGCCTCCTTCCACGCCGCAGGAAACTCGCCTCGCTCGAGCAGCTGGTTGTACACGTCCACGAAGACCTCCGGGTGCATCCGCATCGCTGCCTTCGCTGCAGTGTTGGGGATGCCGTCCAACCCTGGCGCCTTGGACGACGCCATCCGCTCAGCCAGCAGCAGGACCTCCGAGCTCGTGACCGGCCTCAGAGCGACGTGTGAGGCGGTGCTCGCTTCGATGTCCGGCCACTCGAACGATGGATGCTCCGGGAACAAGGCGTCGACGATCGGACCAAGAACAGCGCGGTCCGTTTCCGGTGGCGCCCGGCCACGAAGCTTCGCTCGCACAACCTTGTACCCAAGACCGAACACCTCAGCCTCGACGCCGTCAATCAGCTCTTGAAGGCTGCTCTCCTTGCTGTTCTGGATACTGGCCTGCAGCAAACGACGACAATCCTGCAGTCCGGCAGACGTCACAGCACGCTCCGACGGTTGGGCCCGACGATGGGCTGCCTCCGCTGCTTCGCACTCTTCCCTCAAGCGCTCGATGTCCGGAGACCACCAGTACACCTGGGGCTTGCGGTGGAAGGTAGCCCCGTGCACTCTCTCCATGGTTTCATCGCACGCCCGAGTGAGTCCGCCAACCAGCCCCTCCGGAGTGTCGACCTGTCCGAAGCGGCCGACTGTGAGGGCGATGTCGAAGCTCTTCCGGACGAACTGCGTCGTCTTCCACCGAGTTCCGGCATGCCTGGCTGTCCCGTCACTGGCTGCTGCTAGGCTTTGGTGCTGCTGGCCACGTCGCTTGTTCCGTTGACCCGGAACGTCCACCTGGAACTCGATGTACTCGTGATCGCTGCCGGAGAAGCGGTTAAGCACGCGCCATGAGTCCGGTCGCACAATGGATTGGCTGGCGAAGGAGACGTCGATGACGCTTTCCCGTGCAACCCCGTTGCCCTTGAAGGTGGGCACGTTGCCACGGTTCAGCGTCTGCAGCGCCAGCTGCTCCACCACGCTCAGGAGCTCCTGCCCCTTCCGGGTAGTGCGCGCACTCCCCCACTCCTCGTTCCAGGCGTTGAAGTCCCCGGCCAGGACTGATGTTGTATGTCCCACCAGCGACACCTCCACCGCACCAAGAAACTCCTCGAAGTCATCAAGACCGCTGCTAGGCGACACGTAGCAGCTGGCGAACGTAACTCCCGCTATCGTGGCAACCACCAGTCCCGGGACGACGCTTCCCCACAGACGCTGGATGGGGTAAGCCCCCGTTGCGACGATCGCCACGCTCAACTCCTCATCAACAGCCCATCGCGGATCATCTCGAGGCGGCCGATACAGCTCACAGGCGAGCACCACCTGAACATCCAGCTCGCGAGCCGTCTGCATCAGCAGGTCCTGAGCTGTCCTGCTTCGCCCAAGGTTGATCTGCAGCACCTTTAGCGCCGGCACGTCAGGTGACCGACCGGATGCGGGCCGCTGCACACGGCACAGCACACCTCCGCCGTGCAGCTCTTCGCCTGATGATCCGGCTTCCCGCATCGAATGCAGCTGGCCGAGCGATCGACCTCGCTCGTGCACGCTGCCCGAACGTGTCCCATCTCCAGGCACTTGTAGCAACGTTGCTGCCGCATCTGCATTGGAGCCACCTTCCGGATCAGGCAGGACGTGTACTGGATTTTGACGAATTTTCCGTCCAGCTCCTCTGCCGCCTTCGTTGTCACCCGAGCTATCGCCACCTTCGTGCCGTCCCACGCTGGTCGCAGCCGAACCGAAGTCTCCTCCACGGTGTGCTGGCATAGCTCGGAGAGTGCCTTCGCCACGTGTGACTCCTCCGCTAAAGGGTCGACCGCGTCCATCCGGATGTCGACCGTGGGAGTCACCAATCGTGCTGATGCCGGCAGTTCCGCCTTCGCGCACACGTCTTGGATGCACTGCAGCACCTCTGCAGCGTTCGCGCTCTCCTTCAGCTCCATGACAAGTCGGGAGCGTGTGGTGCGTCGTCCGACTCCAAGGGCCTCTGCATACTTCTCCATCTCTGGAGCCCCACGCACAACCTGATAAACCTCAGTCCAGGTTTGTCCCTCGGCTGGAGCGATCTCAATTGCGTCCGGCTTGGTCTTGCGCTGCCGTTGACGCCCTCCGCCTCGTCGTGTTGCAGGCTGGCTACGCCAGGCCTGTTGCCCCCGCTGTTGTTGGGGCTGCTGTGACGATGGTCCTGCAACCGCCTGTCGCTGGACCTTCGCCCGTTGTTGTTGCAGCTGCGGCCACTGCTGCTTCTGCTGCTGCTGCTGCTGCTGCTGCTGCATGCTCGCTGATTGACGTGCCGGCTTACGGCGCACCACCTCAGTCCAGGAGCCGCCATCCTGGTCCGGAGACGGCTCCACCATAGCCGTCACCGCAACCTGCTGTCGCTGCCGCTGCTGCTGCTGCCCACGCTGCTGCTCACTCTGCTGCTGCTCCATCCGACGCCGTGGCATTGGGGTCGGCGAATAAGCCACAGAGGCGCGTATCGGCTCGCCCAGCTGCTGCTGACCTCCGACCACCTGCAAAATGAGCTCATTAAGCGCGTCACGCTCGCGCCGATGAGCCTCACGATCCAGCCGTTGTGCCTCTCGAAGTGCAGCGATTTCCGCCGCCGCTATCTCCTCCCGACGTACAGCCGCCGAGAGTGCCACCTCAGCATCACGACGAGCATTCGCTTCTGCTGACGCCATCTGGACCCTAAAGAGAGACAGCTCCTCCTGCAGCTTGGCGAGCATGGCCCGCAGCTCCTCGTTGGTGCGACGAAGCTCGCGCATCTCCTCGTCGCGTTGCGCTGCTGCACCGGTAGAGGTCGTCTCCTTGACGACCGGCATCGACGACTTAGTAAGCAGCACTCGCGGCTGCAATGAAGGACGATTCGTCGGCGCAACCCTCTCGTCCGTCGACAAGGTCCTCGACCGCAAAGACCTTGCACCGTCCATGATGCTTGGCTTCCCCAGGTGCCAAGCAAACCCTAATGAAAAAGAATCGACTTACTTGCCTCTCCGTTGATCGACTCCGGATTGATGGCAGCAAGTAGGTCTCGCCGAGACGAATCCAACGAGGTGTCGGACGTCCAAATCGGACCAGCGGTTCCGAAATGGTGCACGGTTGAAAATCTGGCGCACACACACACACACGCAAAACCCAGTTCCGGGGCCGTTCACTGGATCGCCCCCCCTGGTACGGCGAAAGCTGGCTCTCGCGAAGACGATTCCAGGGAGGTGTCGCACGTCCGGATCCGATGAAAACTGACGAAGTGGTGCGCGTTTTGGCCACCGATTCTCACACACACACGGTCGAATATGTCCGGCACTCTGGCCACCGCACTATGGGCCCGATTGACCCGTCGAAGGCACGGATCGACGCGTCTTGCCGAGACGCTTCCAACGAAGTGCTGGCCGTCCCAATCGGTCCACTTTTCACGAAGTTGTGCAATAAAATGTTTTTCCGCACTAACACTACTGCACTCGCACACTAACACCACCAAACGGATTTTTCCAGATAGCAGAACTCAGCCGTTTATGGACCGATCCTGGCGATCCACCGATCGATCGACGCGCCCGGCCAAGCCCTATCCGATGGTGGGTAGATCGAGGGGGTGGTGGGAGGAAACTGGCCTCCAAAAACCCGAAAAACCCCCTTTTTTTCGCCTTTTTGCTGGTTTCCAGGCTGTTTCCGGTCCGATCGACTGCCGGAAAATTTTGGTCGATGCGTCCTCGTGTTCCGGTACTGATGGGACTCTCAAACTTACCAAAAATCAGCGTTTAACTCGTCTAAAAATTGATCTTCCGATCCGCTCAATGGATCGCCTCCGAAACAACGGCAACAGCTGCGTCTCGTCGGCGCATTTGCAACGAGGTGCCGGACTTCGAAATCGGACCAGCGGTTCCGAAACGGTGCACAAATGAAAATTCCGCTCACACACACGCACACACAAAACCCAGTTCCGGGGCCGTTCACTGGATCGCCCCCCCTGGTACGGCAAGAGCTGGCTCTCGCGAAGACGATTCCAGGGAGGTGTCGCACGTCCGGATCCGACGAAAACTGACGGAGTGGTGCACGTTTTGGCCACCGATTTTCACACACACACGGTCAAAATGTCCGGCACTCTGGCCACCGCACTATGGGCCCGATTGACCCGTTGAAGGCACGTATCGACGCGTCTTGCCGAGACGCGTCCAACGAAGTGCTACACGTCGCAATCGGTCCACTTTTCTCGAAGTTGTGCAATAAAATTGTTTTCGCACTAACACTAATGCACTCGCACACTAACACCACCAAAGGATTTTTCCAGATAGCAGAACTCAGCCGTTTATGAACCGATCCTGGCGATCCACGGATCGATCGACGCGCCCGACCGAGCCCTATCCGATGGTGGGTGGATCGAGGGGGTGGTGGGAGGAAACTGGCCTCCAAAAACCCAAAAAACCCCCTTTTTTTCGCCTTTTCACTGGTTTCCGGGCTAATTCCGGTCCGATCGGCCTGCGGCCAATTTTCCCGGGTGGGTCCCGATGGGCCACTCCTGTTACGATGATTAAACCCGCGCCAGGTTGCAGGGTTGATTTTTGAAAAATCAAAAACCGGGCCGGAAAAAACTCCCTGGTTTTTGGGAGTAGCGGGGGGGGACTTGGCACACGTGTAGAGGACCCCAATCGAGGGCCAGATGCCAAAATCCAAGTGGCCAGGTGGCCAACCGACCGAGTTATTAAATTTCAAAAATTTAATAACTAATTAAATAATATTGGCCTTCCACTTTGCCAAATCTTCAAGATGTCGCCCGAAAACACGTGGTGGATTTTACACGCACTTTTTGAAACCGGAAATGCAAAAAACCTCCAACTTTGGGCGCTAATAACTCCGTTGGTTTTCAACGCACAGAAACGTCAGACCACTTCAACGAATCGGGACGTTCTCACTTAACGTTCTACAATATTTTTAAATCGATTCGCGCACTTATAGAGGGCAATATAAACCGGACACTCAAAAACACCAGTTTTTTGATGACCACTTCCGGTAACATACACACACACGCACAAACTTCACACCGTTGGATGCGTCTTTTCAATACGCGTCTTTTGATGTTTCACTTTTGAAAATCCGTTAAGAATTGACGAAGTTATTCACGAAAAACTGGTCCCCGGAAAATCCCATACAAATTGTATGGCGGGAACCGAAACCGGAAACGCGAAAAACCTCCAACTTTGGGCGCTAATATCTCCGTTGTTTTTCAACGCTCAGAAACGGCAGACCACTTAAACGAAAGGTCTCGTTCGCGGTAATCACGTTCACATATTTTTAAACCGATTTATTACAGTTTAATTGTCACTATTGAATCATAACCTCACTTTTCCACTTTTTCACCTGCAGTTTTGAGGTTATGTAACGCACACTCCGCACACACACACCAATCGATGCGTCTTTGAAATACGCGTCTTTTGATGTTTTACTTTTGAAAATCCGTTGAGAATTGACGAAGTTATTCACGAAAAACTGGTCTACGGAAAATCCCATACAAATTGTACGGCGAGAGTCAAAACCGGAAAAGCGAAAAACCTCCAACTTTGGGCACTAATATCTCCGCGGTTTTTCAATGCACAGAAACGGCAGACCACTTCAACGAATCGGGATAATCTCACTTAAAGTTCTGCAATAACTTTAAACCGATTCGCGCACTTTTAGAGGATAATACCAACCGGACACTAGAAAACACTGGTTTTTCCCTCCTGAGGGGGAGGGGGTGGATATGGGAGGGGCGGGGGGGTGACGATCCGGTGCTCCACTCCGAGACCTATCCACCGATACCCCGGACGTGCCTCTGGCACGAGGATTGTCCGAGATATGCCACTTTAAAGGATTTGTCCGGAAGTCTGATAAGTCGGTGTTGGAGTTCGATAACACTTATCAAACTACTTATCAGACTTTTTCAAACCCCTATATCTCCGGAACCGCTTGTCCGATCCGGACGTCCGACGGCTCCCCGGAAAGGAAATTTTGTCCTCTTTTGAAATATTTCAAGGTTGAAATATTTCATGAAATATTTCGTGAAATATTTCACGTTTTCCGTAAAAACGCTCGTAGCACTATGGTTCGAGTTGGGGGGGCTGGGGAATATCACTCCTAACAACACCAGCGCCACCTGTGGGTAAATCTCGAACTAATTCGCTTTAAACGCACTTTTTCGCAAATTCGCACGGGAGCGCTCGAAAAACACGTCCGTTCACTTCGGAGGTTTCGCTCAGACTACAGGGATAACTGGCTTGTGGCCGCCAAGCGTTCATAGCGACGTGGCTTTTTGATCCTTCGATGTCGGCTCTTCCTATCATTGTAAAGCAAAATTTACCAAGCGTAGGATTGTTCACCCTTTCAAGGGAACGTGAGCTGGGTTTAGACCGTCGTGAGACAGGTTAGTTTTACCCTACTGGTGTGCATTGTTTGTCGCTATCTTAACGGAATTCCTGTGCAGTACGAGAGGAACCACAGGTACGGACCACTGGCTCAATACTAGTTCGAACGGACTATGGTATGACGCTACGTCCGCTGGATTATGCCTGAACGCCTCTAAGGTCGTATCCAATCCGAGCTGATAGCGCTTCTTATACCCATTAGGTGGTCGTAAGCTAGCGGGCCTAACAACCCTCCGAGAACCGTCCGTGCTGTCCATTGGCACACTGGCGTCTCATCCCCGCTTACTACTAGGCCGCAAAGGGCGGGTTCGCGCTGCACGTGTTAGTACCATACATGTTGGGAACACCGGTGGACGAGCTTGCCGACTGTGGATATCACTAGTTTCGACACCTACGACCGCCCGCAAACGACGGGACTACAGGCTGGGAGCTTCAAGTTGTAGAGATGCGTTCGCATCGATCCTCTCAGGCGACCCATGCTTGGTGGTTAGTGCTTGCGCGTGCGCGCCCCGTGTGTGCTGGAATTGGCCAACCAGTGCACATTGGTGGTGCGTACCGTGACTTGCACCATGTGACGAGAGTGTTGAAGAACACTGTGTGGTGACTCTATGCCTATGTGATGGGGTGCTTGTAACACACGACCGAACCGACGGCTCGTTGGATGGTCACGACAGTGTGGTGCAGGTGCGCCCATGTGTAACGAATACATTGAGTGCCGTTGGAGGTTAGCGGTTGGTTGGTTGCATGCTACAACTTCGCGTTGTACATGGGCTGGCCGCTGCGCTTCCTTCGGGTTGCCACTTGATGTTGATAGGCTTGGTGTGTTGTGTTCGTTGACTTTTGGTTCATTCCAAAAGTCTTCGGACTTAGATTATTTTACAAGTGTCGGCGCTCTCGGACCGAAAATAAGAAGACAACTAAGAAGAAAAAGAGAAAGAAGCTAATAGTGGAAAGTATTCTTCTTCAAAGAAGGAACAAAAATTTTACAAGTGTTGAAAAATTTCCTAAGTCCAAAAAATTTTCTAAGTCCAGAAAATTTTCTAAGTCCCACAAAATGGAACATGATGAAGAAGATACAGAAGTTGAAAATTTTTCTAAGTCCAAAAAATTTTCTAAGTCCAGAAAATTTTCTAAGTCCAAAGTGTTGAAACAATTTCCAAAGGCCCATAGGTTGCACTGAATTTTCCTAAGTTGGCCACAAGTACCCATGAGGTATCGAGAAGGTTCACCCGAAGGACATAATATGTCCCAAAGTACCGATAGAGTACCCACAAATAGCACCGCGTTGGCCTAAGTTGGCCAAAAGTACCGATAGAGTACCCACAAATAGCACTGAGTTGGCCTAAGTTGGCCAAAAGTACCGATAGAGTACCCACAAATAGCACCGAATGGGCCTAAGTTGGCCAAAAGTACCGATAGAGTACCCACAAGAAGCACTGAGTTGGCCTAAGTTGGCCAAAAGTACCGATAGAGTACCCACAAATAGCACCCAGTTGGCCTAAGTTGGCCAAAAGTACCGATAGAGCACCCACAAGTAGCACCCAATTGGCCTATGTTGGCCAAAAGTACCGATAGAGTACCCCCAAATAGCACCGAATGGGCCTAAGATGGCCAAAAGTACCGATAGAGTACCCACAAAGAGCACCCAATTGGCCTAAGTTGGCCAAAAGTACCGATAGAGTACCCACAAATAGCACCGAATGGGCCTAACATGGCCAAAAGTACCGATAGAGCACCCACATATAGCACCGAGTGGGCCTAACATGGCCAAAAGTACCGATAGAGCACCCACATATAGCACCCCATTGGCCTAAGTTGGCCAAAAGTACCGATAGAGTACCCACAAATAGCACCGAGTGGGCCTAACATGGCCAAAAGTACCGATAGAGTACCCACAAATAGCACCGAGTGGGCCTAACATGGCCAAAAGTACCGATAGAGTACCCACAAAGAGCACCCCATGGGCCTAAGTTGGCCAAAAGTACCGATAGAGTACCCACAAATAGCACCGAATGGGCCTAACATGGCCAAAAGTACCGATAGAGCACCCACATATAGCACCGAATGGGCCTAACATGGCCAAAAGTACCGATAGAGCACCCACATATAGCACCCCATTGGCCTAAGTTGGCCAAAAGTACCGATAGAGTACCCACAAAGAGCACCCAATTGGCCTAAGTTGGCCAAAAGTACCGCCAAGTAGCACCATAGAGGCCCGAGTAGAGCGAAATGTGGGCCAAATTGAACATTTGAAAATTTTTACAAGTCCAGAAAATTTTCTAAGTCCAGAAAATTTTCTAAGTCCAAAGAGTTGGACAAATTTCCTTAGGCCCAAAGGTTGCACTGAATGTTCCTAAGTTGGCCATCAGTACCCATGAAGTATCGCGAAGGTTCACCCGAAAGACACAATATGCCCTAAAGTACCCACAGAGTACCCACAAGTTGCACCCAATTGGCCTAAGTTGGCCAAAAGTACCGACAAGTAGCACCATAGAGGCCCGAGTAGAGCGAAATGTGGGCCAAAGTACCGAGTAGTTGCAACAAATGCCCAAATGGATACCAAAATGTGGTACCAAGCACCTAACTGTTGCAACAAATGCTAGCTTTCTGAGCAAAAGCTGTGGACCAATTTCGTAGAAGAACCGCCTAGGCGAAAAGGCAAAAATCGCCGAAGCTGGCCCGCTCGCAGAGCTCGCGGGCCAGGAGATACTCATAGGGCGATTTACTAGAGTGGGGAACTTGAGAATTTTTGTGTCCGAGACTTTGGGCAACTTCGCGGCCGCCCCCTTAAAGTAAAAGATTTTCTCTGGGTGCCTAAAATTCGCAATTCCCGCAAAGTCGGGAAGACGTTAAAGTTTTTGCCCAAAAAATGGCCATCGATTTAAGGTGATTTTCCAATAAGAAAATGCTTCCTATTTTGAATTTTTTCGAATATTTCCTAAACTAAGCGTCGGAGCACATGGCCGTGGAGGAACTTTTGGTAGCTTTTGGCAAGGGCTATCGGATGAAATAATGCGAAAGGCCATCGGAGCGATATTGGATTAATGCGGGCCCATAAACGTACCTAAGAAGTGAAAATTGGTACCTTGCACGCAGGATGCAAGAAATGCTTGAGTGTTAACCAACATCGGTACCAAGTACCTAGGTTATATCGAGTGCGTAGATGGAAGTCGGTACCGAAGGGAAACCTTCCTAGGCTAGGTGCACGCAAGTGAGTATGGATCGATCAGTAGAAAGATGGGAAGCCATAGGAAACCTTCCTAGGCTAGGTGCACGCAAGTGAGTATGGATCGATCAGTAGAAAGATGGGAAGCCATAGGAAACCTTCCTAGGCTAGGTGCACGCAAGTGAGTATGGATCGATCAGTAGAAAGATGGGAAGCCCAAGGAAACCTTCCTAGGCTAGGTGCACGCAAGTGAGTATGGATCGATCAGTAGAAAGATGGGAAGCCATAGGAAACCTTCCTAGGCTAGGTGCACGCAAGTGAGTATGGATCGATCAGTAGAAAGATGGGAAGCCCAAGGAAACCTTCCTAGGCTAGGTGCACGCAAGTGAGTATGGATCGATCAGTAGAAAGATGGGAAGCCATAGGAAACCTTCCTAGGCTAGGTGCACGCAAGTGAGTATGGATCGATCAGTAGAAAGATGGGAAGCCATAGGAAACCTTCCTAGGCTAGGTGCACGCAAGTGAGTATGGATCGATCAGTAGAAAGATGGGAAGCCATAGGAAACCTTCCTAGGCTAGGTGCACGCAAGTGAGTATGGATCGATCAGTAGAAAGTGGGAAGCCCAGTACCAAATGCCCTAGTGAAGACCGTAAACGAATATCATGAACCGAGAAGGAGCACCAAATGCCCTAGTGAAGACCGTAAACGAATATCATGAACCGAGAAGGAGCACCAAATGCCCTAGTGAAGACCGTAAACGAATATCATGAACCGAGAAGGAGCACCAAATGCCCTAGTGAAGACCGTAAACGAATATCATGAACCGATAAGGAGCACCAAATGCCCTAGTGAAGACCGTAAACGAATATCATGAACCGATAAGAGGCACCAAATGCCCTAGTGAAGACCGTAAACGAATATCATGAACCGATAAGGAGCACCAAATGCCCTAGTGAAGACCGTAAACGAATATCATGAACCGATAAGAAGCACCAAATGCCCTAGTGAAGACCGTAAACGAATATCATGAACCAAGAAGTAGCAACGAATGCCCTAGTGAAGACCGTAAACGAATATCATGAACCAAGAAGTAGCAACGAATGCCTGAAAAAGTACCAAGTCCACGGTATAGAGTAACGAGAGTTAACCGCCGTGATGTATGCAATGAGGGCAGCCATTGCATGGGTTCTGGACTTGGTTCGCGAATAACTTTTTTGCTAGACATCGGACAAAGTTGACGTGGAAGAACGAAATGTAGCATTTGATGCCACCTATCCAAAACTTTTTCAAGATTGAAGATCCGATCGATACAGCCTGAGTTATAGGCAAAAGTTGGTGCAAAATTGAGCATTTTTAATGGTGAAAAATCGGTAATCCTCGAATAGCTCCTGTTGGAAGCATCGGACCACATGGTCGTGGAGGAACATATTGTAGCGTGCGGTGTCAAGTATCGACACCCAAAACCGCATGTCCGATGGACGGAAAATGACCAAGTTATAGTGAAAACTTGGTTGCACCAAATTCCCGAAGAAGTGCAACGAGAAGGTGAATGCGATGGTTGTTCGTCGAATAGCTCCGGCCACAGACATGGTAGCGATTAGTGGTGCATGGAAGAAATCTAGCCACAAGTGCCATCTACCCATGGCCAGAAGAAAGTGTGGCCATATCTTGGATACCGGCGGAGCTATGGGGCAAATATGGGCCAAAAATGGTGCAAGTTGGACCAAAAATCCGACCAAGTGCGCGAGGCGCTTTCGTGAATAGCTCCGGCCAGAGACATGGTAGCGATTAGTAGTGCATGGAAGAAATCTAGCCACAAGTGCCATCTACCCATGGCCAGAAGAAAGTGTGGCCATATCTTGGATACCGGCGGAGCTATGGGGCAAATACGGGCCAACAATGGTGCCAGGTGGACCAAAAATCCGACCAAGTGCGCGAGGCGCTTTCGTGAATAGCTCCGGCCACAGACATGGTAGCGATTAGTGGTGCATGGAAGAAATCTAGCCACAAGTGCCATCTACCCATGGCCAGAAGAAAGTGTGGCCATATCTTGGATACCGGCGGAGCTATGGGGCAAATATGGGCCAAAAATGGTGCAAGTTGGACCAAAAATCCGACCAAGTGCGCGAGGCGCTTTCGTGAATAGCTCCGGCCACAGACATGGTAGCGATTAGTGGTGCATGGAAGAAATCTAGCCACAAGTGCCATCTACCCATGGCCAGAAGAAAGTGTGGCCATATCTTGGATACCGGCGGAGCTATGGGGCAAATATGGGCCAAAAATGGTGCAAGTTGGACCAAAAATCCGACCAAGTGCGCGAGGCGCTTTCGTGAATAGCTCCGGCCACAGACATGGTAGCGATTAGTGGTGCATGGAAGAAATCTAGCCACAAGTGCCATCTACCCATGGCCAGAAGAAAGTGTGGCCATATCTTGGATACCGGCGGAGCTATGGGGCAAATATGGGCCAAAAATGGTGCAAGTTGGACCAAAAATCCGAAAAAGTACCTAGGTAAATGCGATGGTTGTTCGTCGAATAGCTCCGGCCACAGACATGGTAGCGATTAGTGGTGCATGGAAGAAATCTAGCCACAAGTGCCATCTAGCCATGGCCAGAAGAAAGTGTGGCCATATCTTGGATACCGGCGGAGCTATGGGGCAAATATGGGCCAAAAATGGTGCAAGTTGGACCAAAAATCCGAAAAAGTACCTAGGTAAATGCGATGGTTGTTCGTCGAATAGCTCCGGCCACAGACATGGTAGCGATTAGTGGTGCATGGAAGAAATCTAGCCACAAGTGCCATCTAGCCATGGCCAGAAGAAAGTGTGGCGATATCTTGGATACCGGCGGAGCTATGGGGCAAATACGGGCCAAAAATGGGTAAACTTGTACGGTCCAAAGCCAAGGGTAAATTTTTTTATTCCTCTAATAACTTCTAGCACAGACATTGAATCGGTTGGTGATGTATGGATGAAATGCAGCAAACAGTTGGAACTACCCATAAAATCTTAAAGATTGACGATCCAATGTATAGAACCGGAGTAATGTGCGATACTTGGTGTAAAATCGAGTGAAAAATTAACTATAAACTGTTTTTGGCCCATAACTCGAATACTAGACATCGGAAGGGGGGGTCGTAGAACGATTTTTTGTTGCCCTATCGATTCCCTATCGAACGAGCAAAAGTTGTTTTTTTGACCAAAAAGGACCCCTACTCTAGTAAAATTGGCCTGATTTTACTAGTCCTCGGTACCCGTACAGGCAAAATGAGCAAAATGCTCAAGTATGAATGGTTTTTGGCCCATAACTCGAATACTAGACGTCGCAGGGGGGTGTCTTAGAACAATTTTTGGTAGCCCTTGAAATTATCTATCGATTGACATATACTTGATTTTTTGGCCAAAAAGTTCCCTAGACTAGTAAAAATCGCATCATTTTACTAGAGTCGGGTACCCTGGACGAAAAACCGCTTAAGTTGCGGTTTTTGGCTAATAACTCGAATACTAGACGTCGCAGGGGGGTGTCGTGGAACAATTTTTGGTAGCCCTTGAAATTATCTATCGAATGACATATACTTGATTTTTTGACCAAAAAGTTCCTAGACTAGTAAAAATCGCATCATTTTACTAGAGTCGGGTACCCTGGACGAAAAACCGCTATAGTTGCGGTTTTTGGCTAATAACTCGAATACTAGACGTCGCAGGGGGGTGTCGTGGAACAATTTTTGGTAGCCCTTGAAATTATCTATCGAATGACATATACTTGATTTTTTGACCAAAAAGTTCCTAGACTAGTAAAAATCGCATCATTTTACTAGAGTCGGGTACCCTGTACGAAAAACCGCTATAGTTGCGGTTTTTGGCCAATAACTCGAATACTAGACGTCGGAGGGGGGTGCCGTAGAACAATTTTTTGTAGCCCTTGAAATTACCTTTCGAATGATATATAGTGGTTTTTTGGTCAAACAGTGACCCCGAGACTAGTAACCCTCCATACACAAAACCGCCTAAAAAGTTTTGGTTTTGCAAAATTTTGAAAAGTGCGTCAAAAAAATTTTTTCAAAAAGTACCAAATCGTGATCAGAACTCACTATAGACCATAAAAAGTGAAATCCGATGGTCATTTGCAACACTTGGTCAATCGAGAAAAATTTCACTTTTTTACTAGAGTCGGGTACCCTGAACGAAAAATCGCTCAAGTGATGGTTTTTGGCCAATAACTCGAATACTAGACGTCGGAGGGGGGTGCCGTAGAACAATTTTTTGTAGCCCTTGAAATTACCTTTCGAATGATATATAGTGGTTTTTTGGTCAAACAGTGACCCCGAGACTAGTAACCCTCCATACACAAAACCGCCTACAAAAACTTTGTTTTGAAAAATTTTGAAAAGTTCAAAAAAATTTTTTTTTCAAAAACTACTAAAACGTGATAAGAACTTACTATAGACCATAAAAAGTGATATCCGATGATAATTTGCAAAAGTTGGTAACTAGTAAAAAATTTCACTTTTTTACTAGAGTCGGTGCAACGAGAAAAAAAAAGTCCGTGATGGAGAAAAATGGCACGTTTTCCACGCCTGTACGCTTTCGTTTTCTATATAGGGGGTAGGTGAGCCAGAAGCATGAATTTGACTGAGTACGTATCTTTATGAATTGGGCCCTTCTAAATCGATTGAGACTACCCCCAGGACGATCGGA
Organism: Anopheles funestus; assembly: GCF_943734845.2. Classification (NCBI taxonomy): domain Eukaryota; kingdom Metazoa; phylum Arthropoda; class Insecta; order Diptera; family Culicidae; genus Anopheles; species Anopheles funestus. The sequence continues at coordinate 4,657 of NW_026045106.1, read as the reverse complement.
CGACTGCTTCTGGCTCAAAATGTGGTTTTTAGATTTTGATCGTCAATTATGAGAGAAAAAATCGATTAGAAGTAAAGATACGAAATGCTTGGTCTAAGTTGGGAAACGACTTCGGATATTTGTTGGACGTTGTCGTAGAAGGTCCGAGGACCAAGGAAAAGTGATTTCCAAGTGGATTTATGCACTATTAGTCGATGGTAAGATGTGAAATTAGTAGAACTTACCATACAGTTTGCGAAGTTGAAGCAATCGGTTGGTGAATATGGTACTGTCTGTCCAATTTGGTGGTTCGGAATGAGTGAAACGATGTTGATGATGGATAGACGTTCCGATTGCCCCCGATCGGGGAACATATAGTGGTCTTTAAGGTCCAAGTACCTATGTTTTGGTAAGCAGAACTGAGAGTTAAAGGATGAAAGTCGGCCATTCCTAATATCATCCTATCGGTGGTTCGCGAGTTGTTTGAGGACCGGAGCAGCTCGCGATGAAACGGTCCTAGGGTATTGGTTATCCATCCAAGGAAGAGTAAATGCGATCCTAGATGTGTGTCGTTGGCCGTTCTACCGGTATCGCCTATCGATGAGATATCGACGGGCATGCCTTACTCGAAAGTTGAATTCTAGGATCGATGGTCAAACAGACCTATGAGCGATAAACCAAACTGAACACGTATTGATGTCGGCTTTTCCTATCATTTGATGCCGCAGGTTGTTTAGGGACCGGAGCAACTTGCGGCCGAGACGGTCCCCGGGGGTTTCTTTCTCCAAGGAGTGGAAACTATTAAGCAAGAGTTGTAGCAAGATACGATCCTCTGATGTGTCGTTGGCCGTTCATGCGGTATCGCCTGTCGATGAGATATCGATGGGCATGCCTTACTCTACCGACCTTCTAATTGAGAGTATTAATCAGGGATCGATGGTCAAACAAGACCAATGAGCGATAAACCAAACTGAACACGTATTGATGTCGGCATTTCCTATCATTTGTCGCAGGTTGTTTAGGGACCGGAGCAGCTTGCGACCGAGACGGTCCCCGGGGGTTTCTTTCTCCAAGGAGAAGAAACGATTAAGCAAAAGTTGTAGCAAGATACGATCCTCTGATGTGTCGTTGGCCGTTCAAGCGGTATCGCCTGTCGATGAGATATCGATGGGCATGCCTTACTCTCCCGACTGGATTACTGAGAGTTTAATCAGGGATCGATGGTCAAACAGACCAATGAGCGATAAACCAAACTGAACACATATTGATGTCGGCATTTCCTATCATTTGTCGCAGGTTGTTTAGGGACCGGAGCAGCTTGCGACCGAGACGGTCCCCGGGGGTTTCTTTCTCTAAGGAGTGGAAACGATTAAGCAAAAGTCGTAGCAATAATCGATCACCTGATGTGTCGTTGGCCGTTCTTGCGGTATCGCCTGTCGATGAGATATCGATGGGCATGCCTTACTCTCCTGACTGTTTAATTGAGAGTTATAATCAGGGATCGATGGTCAAAAAGACCTATGAGCGATAAACCAAACTGAACACGTATTGATGTCGGCATTTCCTATCATTTGTCGCAGGTTGTTTGGGGACCGGAGCAGCTTGCGACCGAGACGGTCCCTTCCCGAAAGATGGTGAACCGAGTCGTCTGGCGTAAAAACCGGACGACTCGAAAGGGCTTGACCCTTTCAAGTGAGCGATAATCACATTCTACGCTCAGTTCGACAGCTACAAGGCAATCACTCGCTATGTTCAGAGCTAATACATGCAACATGCCGGCATTGTTTCCACCGACGCATGGATTCAAGACTGGTGCACTTATTAGTTAAACCGTTCGCCTCCGGGTGTTTCGAGTTCAAGTCTGGATGAGGATTGTTCTTGCTGGTAATAGCTTGAGCCCCTGAATAAGGGGTCGAAGCGTACATCTTGAGACCATGTACAACATATTACCAAATCGGCACCATGGGTTCGGGTGCAAGTGATGTAACCGTGAAAGATGTTGAGCAGCCCAACATCGGTTTACACACGCATAATAGGAAGGCAGCGCTGTCGACTGGTCAGTCGTGTAAGAAGTGTGCATTATCGATCACAAATATATTGGTGATCTGTAGGTTGCGCATACACCATGCCCGGTGTAAAGTGCCGTGGTCCCCCCCGGGGGGCTGCATCAAACCGTTCGCCACGCGAACTACCCAATGGAACGAACTCGATGCATTTAATAAGAAGAAGAGATGATAATGAAACACGGTCGATTTAAGAGTTGAAAACGTTGAAATGCCTATAAGCAAGTCTTAAGTTGGTGGTGACCGTTACGCCCCAACAAATTGGTGCCTTACCCTACACCAAAGAGCCATTCAACATGGTTCAAGTGAGCGATAATCACGCTCTACGCTCAGTTCGACAGCTGCAAGGCAATCACTCGCTAAGTTCAGAGCTAATACATGCAACACGCCGGCATTGTTTCCACCGACGCATGGATTCAAGACTGGTGCACTTATTAGTTAAACCGTTCGCCTCCGGGTGTTTCGAGTTCAAGTCTGGATGAGGATTGTTCTTGCTGGTAATAGCTTGAGCCCCTGAATAAGGGGCCGAAGCGTACATCTTGAGAGTAAATGTACAACATATTACCAAATCGGCACCGTGGGTTCTGGTGCAAGTGATGTAACCGTGAAAGATGTTGAGCAGCCCAACATCGGTTTACACACGCATAATAGGAAGGCAGCGCTGTCGACTGGTCAGTCGTGTAAGAAGTGTGCATTATCGATCTGCAATATATGAGCTCAGTATGACAGCCCAATTGGTAATCCTCGGGACCTCCAGAAAGGAAGCTGGATGAGGATTACCAAATCGAAAGTTGATAAGTGTAGTGGTACCACTTAGTCAACTTGTATCCCGAAAGATGGTGAACCGAGTCGTCTGGCGTAAAAACCGGACGACTCGAAAGGGCTTGACCCTTTCAAGTGAGCGATAATCACATTCTACGCTCAGTTCGACAGCTACAAGGCAATCACTCGCTATGTTCAGAGCTAATACATGCAACATGCCGGCATTGTTTCCACCGACGCATGGATTCAAGACTGGTGCACTTATTAGTTAAACCGTTCGCCTCCGGGTGTTTCGAGTTCAAGTCTGGATGAGGATTGATCTTGCTGGTAATAGCTTGAGCCCCTGAATAAGGGGTCGAAGCGTACATCTTGAGACCATGTACAACATATTACCAAATCGGCACCATGGGTTCGGGTGCAAGTGATGTAACCGTGAAAGATGTTGAGCAGCCCAACATCGGTTTACACACGCATAATAGGAAGGCAGCGCTGTCGACTGGTCAGTCGTGTAAGAAGTGTGCATTATCGATCACAAATATATTGGTGATCTGTAGGTTGCGCATACACCATGCCCGGTGTAAAGTGCCGTGGTCCCCCCCGGGGGGCTGCATCAAACCGTTCGCCACGCGAACTACCCAATGGAACGAACTCGATGCATTTAATAAGAAGAAGAGATGATAATGAAACACGGTCGATTTAAGAGTTGAAAACGTTGAAATGCCTATAAGCAAGTCTTAAGTTGGTGGTTTCGTTGTGCCCCAACAAATTGGTGCCTTACCCTACACCAAAGAGCCATTCAACATGGTTCAAGTGAGCGATAATCACGCTCTACGCTCAGTATGACAGCTGCAAGGCAATCACTCGCTAAGTTCAGAGCTAATACATGCAACACGCCGGCATTGTTTCCACCGACGCATGGATTCAAGACTGGTGCACTTATTAGTTAAACCGTTCGCCTCCGGGTGTTTCGAGTTCAAGTCTGGATGAGGATTGTTCTTGCTGGTAATAGCTTGAGCCCCTGAATAAGGGGCCGAAGCGTACATCTTGAGAGTAAATGTACAACATATTACCAAATCGGCACCGTGGGTTCTGGTGCAAGTGATGTAACCGTGAAAGATGTTGAGCAGCCCAACATCGGTTTACACACGCATAATAGGAAGGCAGCGCTGTCGACTGGTCAGTCGTGTAAGAAGTGTGCATTATCGATCTGCAATATATGAGCTCAGTATGACAGCCCAATTGGTAATCCTCGGGACCTCCAGAAAGGAAGCTGGATGAGGATTACCAAATCGAAAGTTGATAAGTGTAGTGGTACCACTTAGTCAACTTGTATCCCGAAAGATGGTGAACCGAGTCGTCTGGCGTAAAAACCGGACGACTCGAAAGGGCTTGACCCTTTCAAGTGAGCGATAATCACATTCTACGCTCAGTTCGACAGCTACAAGGCAATCACTCGCTATGTTCAGAGCTAATACATGCAACATGCCGGCATTGTTTCCACCGACGCATGGATTCAAGACTGGTGCACTTATTAGTTAAACCGTTCGCCTCCGGGTGTTTCGAGTTCAAGTCTGGATGAGGATTGATCTTGCTGGTAATAGCTTGAGCCCCTGAATAAGGGGTCGAAGCGTACATCTTGAGACCATGTACAACATATTACCAAATCGGCACCATGGGTTCGGGTGCAAGTGATGTAACCGTGAAAGATGTTGAGCAGCCCAACATCGGTTTACACACGCATAATAGGAAGGCAGCGCTGTCGACTGGTCAGTCGTGTAAGAAGTGTGCATTATCGATCACAAATATATTGGTGATCTGTAGGTTGCGCATACACCATGCCCGGTGTAAAGAAG
>NW_026045105.1:0-52080 GCF_943734845.2 Anopheles funestus | reverse complement strand
CATCAACTTTGGTTGCAAACTTCCAGTTTCCACCAACTTTGACCAAAAACATCAACTTTGACCGAAATCATCAACTTTTGTTGCAAACTTCCAGTTTCCACCAACTTTGACCAAAAACAGCTACTTTGACCGAAATCATCATCTTTGGTTGCAAACTTCCAGTTTCCACCAACTTTGTGAAAAAACATCAACTTTGACCGAAATCATCATCTTTGGTTGCAAACTTCCAGTTTCCACCAACTTTGACCAAAAACAGCTACTTTGACCGAAATCATCAACTTTGGTCGCAAACTTCAAGTTTCTACCTACTTTGACCAAAAACAGCTACTTTGACCGAAATCATCAAATTTGGTTGCAAACTTCCAGTTTCCACCAACTTTGACCAAAAACTTCTACTTTGACCAAAATCATCATCTTTGGTTGCAAACTTCCAGTTTCCACCAACTTTGACCAAAAACATCAACTTTGACCAAAATCATCATCTTTGGTTGCAAACTTCCAGTTTCCACCAACTTTGACCAAAAACATCAACTTTGACCAAAAACATCAACTTTGACCGAAAACATCAACTTTGGTCGCAAAATTCATGTTTCCACCAACTTTGATCAAAAACATCTACTTTGACCGAAATCATCATCTTTGGTTGCAAACTTCCAGTTTCCACCAACTTTGACCAAAAACATCAACTTTGATCGAAATCATCATCTTTGTTTGCAAACTTCCAGTTTCCACCAACTTTGACCAAAAACATCAACTTTGACCAAAATCATCATCTTTGGTTGCAAACCTCAATTTTCCACCAACTTTGACCAAAAACATCTACTTTGACCGAAATCATCACCTTTGGTTGCAAACTTCCAGTTTCCACCAACTTTGACCAACAACATCTACTTTGACCGAAATCATCATCTTTGGTTGCAAACTTCCAGTTTCCACCAACTTTGACCAAAAACATCTACTTTGACCGAAATCATCATCTTTGGTTGCAAACTTCAAGTTTCCACCAACTTTGACCAACAACATCTACTTTGACCGAAAACATCAACTTTGGTTGCAAACCTCGAGTTTCCACCAACTTTGACCAAAACCATCAACTTTGACCGAAATCATCATCTTTGGTTGCAAACTTCAAGTTTCCACCAACTTTGACCAACAACATCTACTTTGACCGAAATCATCATCTTTGGTTGCAAACTTCCAGTTTCCACCAACTTTGACCAAAAACATCTACTTTGACCGAAATCATCATCTTTGGTTGCAAACTTCAAGTTTCCACCAACTTTGACCAAAAACATCTACTTTGACCGAAAACATCAACTTTGGTCGCAAACTTCAAGTTTCCACCAACTTTGACCAAAAACATCTACTTCCCAAGTAGCCAAATTAATAAAAATGCAACCATAACGCTGCTTGCAGGCTGCTTAACGAAAAAACGAACCTTGCCCGAACCTTGGGGTCGTTTAAACTGCACACCGTACTCGATGGAACTATGGAGCTTGTTAGTGGTCGGATAATGGTTCGTTATGGAACTATAAGGTCCATCAATAAGCACACGGTACTCGATGGAACTATGGGGCTTGTTATTGGTCGGTTAGTGGTTCACAATGGAACTACAAGGTTCAACAAGAAGCACACGGTACTCGATGGCATTTTGTTTACAATCCCATCGCTAATCTGTCAAATGTCGGCATCGGAAAACGACGCCATGTGCTCCGAAAAGTGAACTTTAATAATGCAATGTTTTCCGGTGGAAAAAAAAATCGGTGGTAAACGCGATCAAATGAAAGCGCTGTCGTCTTCTGTGCGTTAATGTAAACGTTTCTTGTGTCGTTTATTTTACCTCAAATGATAAGTTTTGCCTTGACTGCTAACTGCTAACAGTTCCTTATGCCCTCAAGCGTCCACAGTTTCAACGATGTTAAACGGCATCTTTCGACATTCAAAGAAAATATTGTGATTGTGACTGATGTTTGGAGGATGTATAAATGCAACTCCAAGCAGAAATGAGTCATTTTTTCACATTTTCTTTGGTTTTTTGTAATATAATAATATAATAACATTAACAATAATAATAATAACATAATCTTGCGTGAAAATAAAACTTGCATAAATACTTTCTTTAACATTTTGACGTTCAGGCTTCTTAAGGGTCGGTTAAAAGTACGGCGAACTTTGAAGCTGTTTATCTACTGCAAAAGTCGTATTAGAGAAGCGATCTTTAGCATGCTCAAAATAGCTGCTTAAGATAATTTGACTATTTGGGTTTGACCGAAATCATCATCTTTGGTTGCAAACTTCAAGTTTCCACCAACTTTGACCAACAACATCTACTTTGACCGAAATCATCATCTTTGGTTGCAAACTTCCAGTTTCCACCAACTTTGACCAACAACATCTACTTTGACCGAAATCATCATCTTTGGTTGCAAACCTCGAGTTTCCACCAACTTTGACCAAAAACATCTACTTTGACCGAAATCATCATCTTTGGTTGCAAACTTCCAGTTTCCACCAACTTTGACCAAAAACATCTACTTTGACCAAAATCATCATCTTTGGTCGCAAACTTCAAGTTTCCACCAACTTTGACCAAAAACATCAACTTTGACCGAAAACATCATCTTTGGTTGCAAACTTCCAGTTTCCACCAACTTTGAACAAAAACATCAACTTTGACCGAAATCATCATCTTTGGTTGCAAACCTCGAGTTTCCACCAACTTTGACCAAAAACATCTACTTTGACCGAAATCATCATCTTTGGTTGCAAACTTCCAGTTTCCACCAACTTTGACCAAAAACATCTACTTTGACCGAAAACATCAACTTTGGTCGCATACCTCGAGTTTCCACCAACTTTGACCAAAAACATCAACTTTGACCGAAATCTTCATCTTTGGTTGCAAACTTACAGTTTCCACCAACTTTGACCAAAAACATCAACTTTGACCGAAATCATCATCTTTGGTCGCAAACCTCGAGTTTCCACCAACTTTGACCAAAAACATCTACTTTGACCGAAATCATCATCTTTGGTTGCAAACTTTCAGTATCCACCAACTTTGACCAAAAACATCTACTTTGACCGAAATCATCATCTTTGGTTGCAAACTTCAAGTTTCCACCAACTTTGACCAACAACATCTACTTTGACCGAAATCATCTTCTTTGGTTGCAAACTTCCAGTTTCCACCAACTTTGACCAAAAACATCTACTTTGACCGAAATCATCATCTTTGGTTGCAAACCTCGAGTTTCCACCAACTTTGACCAAAAACATCTACTTTGAACGAAATCATCATCTTTGGTTGCAAACTTCCAGTTTCCACCAACTTTGACCAACAATATCTACTTTGACCGAAATCATCATCTTTGGTTGCAAACTTCCAGTTTCCACCAACTTTGACCAAAAACATCTACTTTGACCGAAATCATCATCTTTGGTTGCAAACTTCAAGTTTCCACCAACTTTGACCAACAACATCTACTTTGACCGAAATCATCATCTTTGGTTGCAAACTTCCAGTTTCCACCAACTTTGACCAAAAACATCTACTTTGACCGAAATCATCATCTTTGGTTGCAAACTTCAAGTTTCCACCAACTTTGACCAAAAACATCTACTTTGACCGAAAACATCAACTTTGGTCGCAAACCTCGAGTTTCCACCAACTTTGACCGAAATCATCATCTTTGGTTGCAAACTTCCAGTTTCCACCAACTTTGACCGAAAACATCAACTTTAGTCGCAAACCTCGAGTTTCCACCAACTTTGACCAAAAACATCTACTTTGACCGAAATCATCATCTTTGGTTGCAAACTTCCAGTTTCCACCAACTTTGACCAAAAACATCTACCTCGACCGAAATCATCATCTTTGGTTGCAAACCTCGAGTTTCCACCAACTTTGACCAAAAACATCTACTTTGACCGAAATCATCATCTTTGGTTGCAAACTTTCAGTATCCACCAACTTTGACCAAAAACATCAACTTTGACCGAAATCATCATCTTTGGTTGCAAACTTCAAGTTTCCACCAACTTTGACCAACAACATCTACTTTGACCGAAATCATCATCTTTGGTTGCAAACTTCCAGTTTCCACCAACTTTGACCAAAAACATCTACTTTGCCCGAAATCATCATCTTTGGTTGCAAACCTCGAGTTTCCACCAACTTTGACCAAAAACATCAACTTTGACCGAAATCATCATCTTTGGTTGCAAACTTCCAGTTTCCACCAACTTTGACCAACAATATCTACTTTGACCGAAATCATCATCTTTGGTTGCAAACTTCCAGTTTCCACCAACTTTGACCAAAAACATCTACTTTGACCGAAATCATCATCTTTGGTTGCAAACTTCAAGTTTCCACCAACTTTGACCAACAACATCTACTTTGACCGAAATCATCATCTTTGGTTGCAAACTTCCAGTTTCCACCAACTTTGACCAAAAACATCTACTTTGACCGAAATCATCAACTTTTGTTGCAAACTTCCAGTTTCCACCAACTTTGACCAAAAACAGCTACTTTGACCGAAATCATCATCTTTGGTTGCAAACTTCCAGTTTCCACCAACTTTGTGAAAAAACATCAACTTTGACCGAAATCATCATCTTTGGTTGCAAACTTCCAGTTTCCACCAACTTTGACCAAAAACAGCTACTTTGACCGAAATCATCAACTTTGGTCGCAAACTTCAAGTTTCTACCAACTTTGACCAAAAACATCAACTTTGACCGAAATCATCATCTTTGGTTGCAAACTTCCAGTTTCCACCAACTTTGACCAACAATATCTACTTTGACCGAAATCATCATCTTTGGTTGCAAACTTCCAGTTTCCACCAACTTTGACCAAAAACATCTACTTTGACCGAAATCATCATCTTTGGTTGCAAACTTCAAGTTTCCACCAACTTTGACCAACAACATCTACTTTGACCGAAATCATCATCTTTGGTTGCAAACTTCCAGTTTCCACCAACTTTGACCAAAAACATCTACTTTGACCGAAATCATCAACTTTTGTTGCAAACTTCCAGTTTCCACCAACTTTGACCAAAAACAGCTACTTTGACCGAAATCATCATCTTTGGTTGCAAACTTCCAGTTTCCACCAACTTTGTGAAAAAACATCAACTTTGACCGAAATCATCATCTTTGGTTGCAAACTTCCAGTTTCCACCAACTTTGACCAAAAACAGCTACTTTGACCGAAATCATCAACTTTGGTCGCAAACTTCAAGTTTCTACCAACTTTGACCAAAAACAGCTACTTTGACCGAAATCATCAAATTTGGTTGCAAACTTCCAGTTTCCACCAACTTTGACCAAAAACTTCTACTTTGACCAAAATCATCATCTTTCGTTGCAAACTTCCAGTTTCCACCAACTTTGACCAAAAACATCAACTTTGACCAAAATCATCATCTTTGGTTGCAAACTTCCAGTTTCCACCAACTTTGACCAAAAACATCAACTTTGACCAAAAACATCAACTTTGACCGAAAACATCAACTTTGGTCGCAAAATTCATGTTTCCACCAACTTTGACCAAAAACATCTACTTTGACCGAAATCATCATCTTTGGTTGCAAACTTCCAGTTTCCACCAACTTTGACCAAAAACATCAACTTTGATCGAAATCATCATCTTTGGTTGCAAACTTCCAGTTTCCACCAACTTTGACCAAAAACATCAACTTTGACCAAAATCATCATCTGTGGTTGCAAACTTCCAGTTTCCACCAACTTTGACCAACAACATCTACTTTGACCGAAATCATCATCTTTGGTTGCAAACTTCCAGTTTCCACCAACTTTGACCAAAAACATCTACTTTGACCGAAATCATCATCTTTGGTTGCAAACTTCAAGTTTCCACCAACTTTGACCAACAACATCTACTTTGACCGAAAACATCAACTTTGGTTGCAAACCTCGAGTTTCCACCAACTTTGACCAAAACCATCAACTTTGACCGAAATCATCATCTTTGGTTGCAAACTTCAAGTTTCCACCAACTTTGACCAACAACATCTACTTTGACCGAAATCATCATCTTTGGTTGCAAACTTCCAGTTTCCACCAACTTTGACCAAAAACATCTACTTTGACCGAAATCATCATCTTTGGTTGCAAACTTCAAGTTTCCACCAACTTTGACCAAAAACATCTACTTTGACCGAAAACATCAACTTTGGCCGCAAACCTCAAGTTTCCACCAACTTTGACCAAAAACATTGTTGACGCGTAGACGTCAAGAGGGCCATTTGACGAAAGCTAGTTTCGTCAAGTGAGTAGTGAGAAAATAGTGAGTAGTGAGATGGTCTCTCACGATAGGAACACTCATGAAAAAACTTATAAATAGGGCTAGAAAAATGGAATAAATCCTCTTACATTTTGGAACCTCGAAAAACTACAACCTGTTTGGTAAATATCGCAACAAAAAATCGATCCGAAATTTCGCGAAGCTGTTCATGGTGCCGTGACCAGGATGGTACTTGCTCCTGGGTTTTAATCGCGAATTTCGATCATCACACCGTTACCGTAACATCGTTTCCTGCTTTCGTATCACATTCGTCGTGATTTTGTGAAACGCACAGCTGATTTTGCCGCCGCACGCAAAACACTGTCAATCCCACGCACTCATAGTCACTTACGCAATGCCCGTGCAACCCGTTGTCTTGGCGTCCCGACGGACAATTTTGTTGGTGTCTCTTTCGCGGTACGAGAAGTTTTTGGAGGATTTCGTTCCTGAACGGGACCAAGCAGAGGTGGAAATACGTGTAAAAAGGTTCGAGAAGCTATGCCTTGATCTAGAAAGTGTTCAGCAAGGTTTGGAAGATTCTGCTGCCACTGCAGAAGAAATAGCGCAAAATGCTGCTCTAAGGGAGAATTTCGAGAATAGGCTGATCTACGTACAATCGCAGTTACAGATTAAGTTACCATCAGAACAAGTTCCGATCCCACAAACGAGCACCGGATTGAATCCGTTAAAGGGCATCAAACTACCCACTATTGCACTGCCCGAATTCACGGGAGATTATATGCAATGGTTGACATTCCGCGATACCTTTGAGTGCCTGATACACGCAAACATAGATTTGCCGGCAATACAAAAGTTCCATTATTTGCGCGCCGCGGTTAAAGGTGAAGCGGCTCAAGTGATAGAATCTATCACCATAAGTGCAGCTAATTATGAGTTAGCATGGAACACGCTAACCGAGCGATACTCAAACGAGTATTTGCTGCGAAAACGCCATTTGCAAGCAATGTTTGCCATTCCTGCTGCCCAGAAGGAAAGCGTTTCAACACTGCACCATCTTGTGGATGAATTTGAGCGGCATAAAAAGATTCTACAGCACTTGGGAGAAGACACGGACACTTGGGGTAGCATTCTTGAGCATCTGTTATGCACTAAACTCCCAATAATCACCTTACGCGATTGGGAAGAGCACGCATCAAATAACGCCGATCCGAGTTACGATAGTTTAATTTCGTTCCTTCACCGTCGTATGCGTGTATTGGAGACGTTGTTAGTAAACAACCGTCATACGTCACAGGTTCATGACCTGAGTCACTCACCGAGAATGTCCTTTTCACGCCAAGCCAGTTTTGCTTCGACATCAAATGAAACGCCAAATTGTACGTTATGCAAATCCGCGCACTATCTTTTTAAATGCCCGCAATTCGAAGGGATGGACCCGAAGGAGCGTCACCGTTTTACCATGTCCGCGCGTTTATGTTTGAATTGTCTGCGAGAGAATCACAGGGCTCGTGATTGCCCATCGCCGCACAAATGCCGTTACTGTAATGCGGCACACCACACGAAATTGCACTACGTACACAACACCACTAGTACTACTGCACTTCCGCACCACACACCCGACACCACTAGAGATCACACAGCCACCAACAACGCACAACGCACTTTTGCAGCAGCTTTGCAGCAAGCACCCGAGCAGGTCTTACTCCAAACTGCGTTGATCAACATTATTGATGATTTCGGAATAGCTCATCCTGCGCGAGCGCTGTTGGACAGCGCATCGCAGCCGAATCTAATAAGCGATCGACTCGCTCATCGGCTACGTTTAAAGAAAAGTAATGTGAACATTACTATTGTTGGAGCTGGGCAATCTACAAAAACAGTACGTGAATCCGTACACGCCCAGATTGTCTCTAGATCCAGTTCGTTTACGGTGAACACCGAGTTGTTGATCGTAGACAATTTGATTGCGAATATTCCGACGCGCGATATTGACCGCAACGATTGGACCATACCACCTGGTTTCGCTTTAGCAGATCCGTTGTTCGATAAAGCTGCCCCCGTTGACATCATTCTTGGCGCTCGTCATTACCACACAGTTTTCGAGAATGCATCTCAGTTCCATCCAGCACCTCATCTACCCGTCATGATAAATAGTGTCTTTGGTTGGGTAGTGAGCGGCGCAACGTCCGTTGGAAGTTCTGCACCTAAAACCGTTTCCAACGCTTCGTATAGGGTCGTCTGTATGGCATCTTTGGAGGAGTCGCTACAACGATTTTGGCAATTAGAAGATTTAACGGTGAATGACGCATACTCACCGGATGAACGGTATTGTGAAACCCTTTACAAGACCACTACCAAACGTGACGACACCGGCAGATATATTGTACGCCTACCAAAGCAGCCTGACTTCGATCAAAAGCTCGGCCTTTCTAGATTACAGGCCATCCGTCGTTTCGAGCTTCTTGAGCGGAGATTGGAACGCGATCCTGCACTTCGAGAATCATATCAAACGTTCATGAAGGAGTATTTGGAACTGGGGCACATGTCTCGTATAAGCACTGAATGTGACGATACAGCTGCTTATTATTTACCACACCATCCAGTTTTTAATGCATCAAGTACCACTACAAAGGTTAGAGTTGTGTTTGATGGCTCAGCTAAAACGTCGACTGGACATTCACTGAATGAAGCTTTACGGGTTGGACCCATAATTCAGGATGAACTCATCGACATCATTCTTCGTTTTCGTACCTACAAGATCGCTGTTGTAGCTGATATTGCAAAAATGTATCGGCAAGTCATTTTGCATCCCGATGATCGAAAATTGGTTCGCCTCTTCTTCCGCTTCTCACCGCATTCGCCGATTGAATTGTACGAGTTGAATACTGTGACATATGGTTTGTCTCCATCATCGTTCTTGGCCACTCGTACATTGTTGCAGCTGGCGGAAGATGAAGGTGCTGATTATCCACTTGCTACACCTGCGCTGAAACACAATTTCTACGTTGACGACTTCATTGGTGGAGCCAACAGCGTGGATGAAGCTCGCAAGCTTCGTCAGCAGCTATCTGAGTTGCTATCCAAGGGAGGGTTTGAGCTCAGAAAGTGGACATCCAACTGTTTGGACGTGCTTACCGGTTTACCAGTGGAACACATCGGCACACAGTCATCGCTGCAGTTTGCGCCGAACGAGACGGTAAAGGCACTTGGCATCGCTTGGAAGCCCGAACTCGACGTTTTGTGTTTCGAGTCGACGGTAACAATGGAAACCACCAGCATCACCATGCGGTCCATATTGTCAAACATTGCTCGAATGTTTGATCCTCTTGGGTTGATCGCTCCAGTCATCATACGCGCGAAACTGCTGATGCAGGAGTTGTGGCTGCAGAAAATCGGGTGGGATGATCCGGTTCCTGCACATATCTGCAACAAATGGAAATCGGTTACTGACGACTGGAAGGATTTGGCTGACTTCAAAAGTGAACGTTATGTGCTTTTACCTAACTCTGAAATACAGTTCCATATATTTGCAGACGCGTCAGAGGTTGCATATGGTGCCTGTATTTACGCTCGTTGTGAGGACCCGCAGGCACAGGTACGAGTGACTCTGCTCGCGTCGAAATCTCGGGTGGCTCCACTGAAACGTGTTACGTTACCGAGATTGGAGCTTTGCGCAGCCGTGCTAGCAGTACATCTGCATCATCGTGTTCGACGGGCGATGAAAATCGATGCGACCGAATCGGTTTTCTGGTCGGATTCAACTGTGACGCTAAACTGGATTGCGTCTCCACCCAACACCTGGAAAACATTCGTGGCGAATCGTGTTGCTGAGATCCAGAATTATTCGCATCCCCGACAATGGAAGCACATTCCCGGTACATCGAATCCTGCAGACCTGGTGTCCCGAGGGATGTCCGCAGCTGAGATGCTGAAAAGTTCGATGTGGCGTTGTGGTCCCGATTGGTTGGCTTTACCTGCCTCTAACTGGCCTATTTCGAATCCATCACTGGCTACTGAAACGGATATGGAAACTCGTCAGGTGAGTGCTGCAGTCGCCAATATACATACCATTCACCCTTGGTTCAATTTGTCGTCGTCATATACCAAATTGTTACGCATAATCGCATACTGCACACGTTTTATACACAACACAAAACACAAGATACGTACGCAACCGTCAGCACCGTTTACCTCCGCTGCATTGTCGATTACACCCAAGTTCATCGAAGCAGCGAAAATCGTACTATGCAAACTGGCGCAGCAAGACGAGTTTTCATCGGAAATCCGACTACTGAAAATAGGAGAAACCGTGGGAAAACACTCACCTCTAAGACGGTTGAATCCATTTCTCGACGAAGAAGGAATAGTACGAGTGGGAGGGCGTTTGAAGCTTGCACAGCTTCCTTACCAGTCTAAGCATCCCATCGTGCTCCCCAAGAACCATAAGCTAGCTCATCTCATCGCAGTCCACTACCACGAAAAGCTTATGCATGGCGGGGGAAGACTATTGCTTTCCCAGATACGAGAGGAGTATTGGCCACTCGACGGACGACGTCTAGTGAAAGGAATAGTAAGGAATTGTTTTCGTTGCATACGACAAGATCCGTCGCTTACGCAACAACAAACGGGACAACTCCCGTACCAACGCATCACCCCAAGCCGGCCGTTCTCCGTAACCGGAGTGGACTACGCCGGGCCGTTTTACCTCAAACCAACACACAAGAGAGCTGCTGCCACTAAATGTTACTTGTGTGTGTTCGTGTGCTTTTCAACCAAGGCGGTTCACCTGGAGCTGGTTGGCGATCTCACCACTGCAGGATTCTTGGCCGCTTTGCATCGGTTTACATCCCGGCGCGGATTACCATCTGATATACACTCGGATAATGGGAAAAACTTTGAGGGTGCAGCACACGAACTTAATGAACTGTTTGAATTGTTTCAGAACGAACAGCTACAAAACGTCATCGCATCCAAATGTTCCGACTTGGGTATCACTTGGCACTTTACCCCACCTAAGGCCCCACATTTCGGTGGATTGTGGGAAGCCGCGGTAAAGACGGCCAAACGACATCTCTATCGGCACCTAGGCAGTTCGAGGCTGTCGTATGAAGGGTACTGCACCATTCTGCAGCAGATAGAAGCGGCAATGAACTCGCGTCCTTTGTTGCCGCTGACGGATGACCCGAATGATCTGGCGGCGCTTACTCCTGCGCACTTCCTTATTGGCACGTCGATGCATGCGGTGCCTGTTCCCGACTACACCCGCTTGAAGGCCTACACGTTAGACGAATTGCAGAGCTGGCAATTGCTTGTTCAACGCTTCTGGAAGCATTGGGCAACAGAATATCTGCAGGAGATGCAGAAGGATAACAAGGTGGTGAATCGTAGTGAGATAGTACCTGGCAGACTGGTCATCCTAGTGGACGATTCGCTTCCCATCACCCGATGGCCCCTCGCACGCATTGTCGAAATACATCCCGGAGAGGATCAGCTTACGCGTGTAGTGAAGCTGAAAACGGCGAAAGGTATAATTACGCGTCCAGTAACTAAAATTTGTCTGTTACCTGTTGCGAAGCCGTCTGCTTAGTAGCACGTGTAACTTGTTTTGTTTTCTTTATGACGTTCTGTCATGGGGGGGAGTATGTTGACGCGTAGACGTCAAGAGGGCCATTTGACGAAAGCTAGTTTCGTCAAGTGAGTAGTGAGAAAATAGTGAGTAGTGAGATGGTCTCTCACGATAGGAACACTCATGAAAAAACTTATAAATAGGGCTAGAAAAATGGAATAAATCCTCTTACATTTTGGAACCTCGAAAAACTACAACCTGTTTGGTAAATATCGCAACAAAAAATCGATCCGAAATTTCGCGAAGCTGTTCAAACATCTACTTCCCAAGTAGCCAAATTAATAAAAATGCAACCATAACGCTGCTTGCAGGCTGCTTAACGAAAAAACGAACCTTGCCCGAACCTTGGGGTCGTTTAAACTGCACACCGTACTCGATGGAACTATGGAGCTTGTTAGTGGTCGGATAATGGTTCGTTATGGAACTATAAGGTCCATCAATAAGCACACGGTACTCGATGGAACTATGGGGCTTGTTATTGGTCGGTTAGTGGTTCACAATGGAACTACAAGGTTCAACAAGAAGCACACGGTACTCGATGGCATTTTGTTTACAATCCCATCGCTAATCTGTCAAATGTCGGCATCGGAAAACGACGCCATGTGCTCCGAAAAGTGAACTTTAATAATGCAATGTTTTCCGGTGGAAAAAAAATCGGTGGTAAACGCGATCAAATGAAAGCGCTGTCGTCTTCTGTGCGTTAATGTAAACGTTTCTTGTGTCGTTTATTTTACCTCAAATGATAAGTTTTGCCTTGACTGCTAACTGCTAACAGTTCCTTATGCCCTCAAGCGTCCACAGTTTCAACGATGTTAAACGGCATCTTTCGACATTCAAAGAAAATATTGTGATTGTGACTGATGTTTGGAGGATGTATAAATGCAACTCCAAGCAGAAATGAGTCATTTTTTCACATTTTCTTTGGTTTTTTGTAATATAATAATATAATAACATTAACAATAATAATAATAACATAATCTTGCGTGAAAATAAAACTTGCATAAATACTTTCTTTAACATTTTGACGTTCAGGCTTCTTAAGGGTCGGTTAAAAGTACGGCGAACTTTGAAGCTGTTTATCTACTGCAAAAGTCGTATTAGAGAAGCGATCTTTAGCGTGCTCAAAATAGCTGCTTAAGATAATTTGGCTATTTGGGTTTGACCGAAATCATCATCTTTGGTTGCAAACTTCAAGTTTCCACCAACTTTGACCAAAAACATCTACTTTGACCGAAATCATCATCTTTGGTTGCAAACTTCCAGTTTCCACCAACTTTGACCAAAAACATCTACTTTGACCGAAATCATCATCTTTGGTTGCAAACCTCGAGTTTCCACCAACTTTGACCAAAAACATCTACTTTGACCGAAATCATCATCTTTGGTTGCAAACTTCCAGTTTCCACCAACTTTGACCAAAAACATCAACTTTGACCGAAAACATCATCTTTGGTCGCATACCTCGAGTTTCCACCAACTTTGACCAAAAACATCAACTTTGACCAAAATCATCATCTTTGGTTGCAAACTTCCAGTTTCCACCAACTTTGACCAAAAACATCAACTTTGACCGAAATCATCATCTTTGGTCGCAAACCTCGAGTTTCCACCAACTTTGACCAAAAACATCTACTTTGACCGAAATCATCATCTTTGGTTGCAAACTTTCAGTTTCCACCAACTTTGACCAAAAACATCTACTTTGACCGAAATCATCATCTTTGGTTGCAAACTTCAAGTTTCCACCAACTTTGACCAAAAACATCTACTTTGACCGAAATCATCATCTTTGGTTGCAAACTTCCAGTTTCCACCAACTTTGACCAAAAACATCTACTTTGACCGAAATCATCATCTTTGGTTGCAAACCTCGAGTTTCCACCAACTTTGACCAAAAACATCAACTTTGACCGAAATGATCATCTTTGGTTGCAAACTTCCAGTTTCCACCAACTTTGACCAAAAATATCTACTTTGACCGAAATCATCATCTTTGGTTGCAAACTTCCAGTTTCCACCAACTTTGACCAAAAACATCTACTTTGACCGAAATCATCATCTTTGGTTGCAAACTTCAAGTTTCCACCAACTTTGACCAACAACATCTACTTTGACCGAAATCATCATCTTTGGTTGCAAACTTCCAGTTTCCACCAACTTTGACCAAAAACATCTACTTTGACCGAAATCATCATCTTTGGTTGCAAACTTCCAGTTTCCACCAACTTTGACCAAAAACATCTACTTTGACCGAAAACATCAACTTTTTTCGCAAACCTCGAGTTTCCACCAACTTTGACCGAAATCATCATCTTTGGTTGCAAACTTCCAGTTTCCACCAACTTTGACCGAAAACATCAACTTTAGTCGCAAACCTCGAGTTTCCACCAACTTTGACCGAAATCATCATCTTTGGTTGCAAACTTCCAGTTTCCACCAACTTTGACCAAAAACATCAACTTTAGTCGCAAACCTCGAGTTTCCACCAACTTTGACCAAAAACATCAACTTTGACCGAAATCATCATCTTTGGTTGCAAACTTCCAGTTTCCACCAACTTTGACCAAAAACATCTACTTCGACCGAAATCATCATCTTTGGTTGCAAACCTCGAGTTTCCACCAACTTTGACCAAAAACATCTACTTTGACCGAAATCATCATCTTTGGTTGCAAACTTTCAGTTTCCACCAACTTTGACCAAAAACATCAACTTTGACCGAAATCATCATCTTTGGTTGCAAACTTCAAGTTTCCACCAACTTTGACCAACAACATCTACTTTGACCGAAATCATCATCTTTGGTTGCAAACTTCCAGTTTCCACCAACTTTGACCAAAAACATCTACTTTGACCGAAATCATCATCTTTGGTTGCAAACCTCGAGTTTCCACCAACTTTGACCAAAAACATCAACTTTGACCGAAATCATCATCTTTGGTTGCAAACTTCCAGTTTCCACCAACTTTGACCAAAAACATCAACTTTGACCGAAATCATCATCTTTGGTTGCAAACTTCCAGTTTCCACCAACTTTGACCAACAATATCTACTTTGACCGAAATCATCATCTTTGGTTGCAAACTTCCAGTTTCCACCAACTTTGACCAAAAACATCTACTTTGACCGAAATCATCATCTTTGGTTGCAAACTTCAAGTTTCCACCAACTTTGACCAAAAACATCTACTTTGACCGAAATCATCATCTTTGGTTGCAAACTTCCAGTTTCCACCAACTTTGACCAAAAACATCTACTTTGACCGAAATCATCAACTTTTGTTGCAAACTTCCAGTTTCCACCAACTTTGACCAAAAACAGCTACTTTGACCGAAATCATCATCTTTGGTTGCAAACTTCCAGTTTCCACCAACTTTGTGAAAAAACATCAACTTTGACCGAAATCATCATCTTTGGTTGCAAACTTCCAGTTTCCACCAACTTTGACCAAAAACAGCTACTTTGACCGAAATCATCAACTTTGGTCGCAAACTTCAAGTTTCTACCAACTTTGACCAAAAACATCTACTTTGACCGAAATCATCAAATTTGGTTGCAAACTTCCAGTTTCCACCAACTTTGACCAAAAACTTCTACTTTGACCAAAATCATCATCTTTGGTTGCAAACTTCCAGTTTCCACCAACTTTGACCAAAAACATCAACTTTGACCAAAATCATCATCTTTGGTTGCAAACTTCCAGTTTCCACCAACTTTGACCAAAAACATCAACTTTGACCAAAAACATCAACTTTGACCGAAAACATCAACTTTGGTCGCAAAATTCATGTTTCCACCAACTTTGATCAAAAACATCTACTTTGACCGAAATCATCATCTTTGGTTGCAAACTTCCAGTTTCCACCAACTTTGACCAAAAACATCAACTTTGATCGAAATCATCATCTTTGGTTGCAAACTTCCAGTTTCCACCAACTTTGACCAAAAACATCAACTTTGACCAAAATCATCATCTTTGGTTGCAAACTTCCAGTTTCCACCAACTTTGACCAAAAACATCTACTTTGACCGAAATCATCATCTTTGGTTGCAAACTTCCAGTTTCCACCAACTTTGACCAAAAACATCTACTTTGACCGAAATCATCATCTTTGGTTGCAAACTTCAAGTTTCCACCAACTTTGACCAACAACATCTACTTTGACCGAAAACATCAACTTTGGTTGCAAACCTCGAGTTTCCACCAACTTTGACCAAAACCATCAACTTTGACCGAAATCATCATCTTTGGTTGCAAACTTCAAGTTTCCACCAACTTTGACCAACAACATCTACTTTGACCGAAATCATCATCTTTGGTTGCAAACTTCCAGTTTCCACCAACTTTGACCAAAAACATCTACTTTGACCGAAATCATCATCTTTGGTTGCAAACTTCAAGTTTCCACCAACTTTGACCAAAAACATCTACTTTGACCGAAAACATCAACTTTGGTCGCAAACTTCAAGTTTCCACCAACTTTGACCAAAAACATCTACTTCCCAAGTAGCCAAATTAATAAAAATGCAACCATAACGCTGCTTGCAGGCTGCTTAACGAAAAAACGAACCTTGCCCGAACCTTGGGGTCGTTTAAACTGCACACCGTACTCGATGGAACTATGGAGCTTGTTAGTGGTCGGATAATGGTTCGTTATGGAACTATAAGGTCCATCAATAAGCACACGGTACTCGATGGAACTATGGGGCTTGTTATTGGTCGGTTAGTGGTTCACAATGGAACTACAAGGTTCAACAAGAAGCACACGGTACTCGATGGCATTTTGTTTACAATCCCATCGCTAATCTGTCAAATGTCGGCATCGGAAAACGACGCCATGTGCTCCGAAAAGTGAACTTTAATAATGCAATGTTTTCCGGTGGAAAAAAAATCGGTGGTAAACGCGATCAAATGAAAGCGCTGTCGTCTTCTGTGCGTTAATGTAAACGTTTCTTGTGTCGTTTATTTTACCTCAAATGATAAGTTTTGCCTTGACTGCTAACTGCTAACAGTTCCTTATGCCCTCAAGCGTCCACAGTTTCAACGATGTTAAACGGCATCTTTCGACATTCAAAGAAAATATTGTGATTGTGACTGATGTTTGGAGGATGTATAAATGCAACTCCAAGCAGAAATGAGTCATTTTTTCACATTTTCTTTGGTTTTTTGTAATATAATAATATAATAACATTAACAATAATAATAATAACATAATCTTGCGTGAAAATAAAACTTGCATAAATACTTTCTTTAACATTTTGACGTTCAGGCTTCTTAAGGGTCGGTTAAAAGTACGGCGAACTTTGAAGCTGTTTATCTACTGCAAAAGTCGTATTAGAGAAGCGATCTTTAGCGTGCTCAAAATAGCTGCTTAAGATAATTTGGCTATTTGGGTTTGACCGAAATCATCATCTTTGGTTGCAAACTTCAAGTTTCCACCAACTTTGACCAAAAACATCTACTTTGACCGAAATCATCATCTTTGGTTGCAAACTTCCAGTTTCCACCAACTTTGACCAAAAACATCTACTTTGACCGAAATCATCATCTTTGGTTGCAAACCTCGAGTTTCCACCAACTTTGACCAAAAACATCTACTTTGACCGAAATCATCATCTTTGGTTGCAAACTTCCAGTTTCCACCAACTTTGACCAAAAACATCTACTTTGACCAAAATCATCATCCTTGGTCGCAAACTTCAAGTTTCCACCAACTTTGACCAAAAACATCAACTTTGACCGAAAACATCATCTTTGGTTGCAAACTTCCAGTTTCCACCAACTTTGAACAAAAACATCAACTTTGACCGAAATCATCATCTTTGGTTGCAAACCTCGAGTTTCCACCAACTTTGACCAAAAACATCTACTTTGACCGAAATCATCATCTTTGGTTGCAAACTTCCAGTTTCCACCAACTTTGACCAAAAACATCAACTTTGACCGAAAACATCATCTTTGGTCGCATACCTCGAGTTTCCACCAACTTTGACCAAAAACATCAACTTTGACCAAAATCATCATCTTTGGTTGCAAACTTCCAGTTTCCACCAACTTTGACCAAAAACATCAACTTTGACCGAAATCATCATCTTTGGTCGCAAACCTCGAGTTTCCACCAACTTTGACCAAAAACATCTACTTTGACCGAAATCATCATCTTTGGTTGCAAACTTTCAGTTTCCACCAACTTTGACCAAAAACATCTACTTTGACCGAAATCATCATCTTTGGTTGCAAACTTCAAGTTTCCACCAACTTTGACCAAAAACATCTACTTTGACCGAAATCATCATCTTTGGTTGCAAACTTCCAGTTTCCACCAACTTTGACCAAAAACATCTACTTTGACCGAAATCATCATCTTTGGTTGCAAACCTCGAGTTTCCACCAACTTTGACCAAAAACATCAACTTTGACCGAAATGATCATCTTTGGTTGCAAACTTCCAGTTTCCACCAACTTTGACCAACAATATCTACTTTGACCGAAATCATCATCTTTGGTTGCAAACTTCCAGTTTCCACCAACTTTGACCAAAAACATCTACTTTGACCGAAATCATCATCTTTGGTTGCAAACTTCAAGTTTCCACCAACTTTGACCAACAACATCTACTTTGACCGAAATCATCATCTTTGGTTGCAAACTTCCAGTTTCCACCAACTTTGACCAAAAACATCTACTTTGACCGAAATCATCATCTTTGGTTGCAAACTTCAAGTTTCCACCAACTTTGACCAAAAACATCTACTTTGACCGAAAACATCAACTTTTTTCGCAAACCTCGAGTTTCCACCAACTTTGAAAGAAATCATCATCTTTGGTTGCAAACTTCCAGTTTCCACCAACTTTGACCGAAAACATCAACTTTAGTCGCAAACCTCGAGTTTCCACCAACTTTGACCGAAATCATCATCTTTGGTTGCAAACTTCCAGTTTCCACCAACTTTGACCGAAAACATCAACTTTAGTCGCAAACCTCGAGTTTCCACCAACTTTGACCAAAAACATCAACTTTGACCGAAATCATCATCTTTGGTTGCAAACTTCCAGTTTCCACCAACTTTGACCAAAAACATCTACTTCGACCGAAATCATCATCTTTGGTTGCAAACCTCGAGTTTCCACCAACTTTGACCAAAAACATCTACTTTGACCGAAATCATCATCTTTGGTTGCAAACTTTCAGTATCCACCAACTTTGACCAAAAACATCAACTTTGACCGAAATCATCATCTTTGGTTGCAAACTTCAAGTTTCCACCAACTTTGACCAACAACATCTACTTTGACCGAAATCATCATCTTTGGTTGCAAACTTCCAGTTTCCACCAACTTTGACCAAAAACATCTACTTTGACCGAAATCATCATCTTTGGTTGCAAACCTCGAGTTTCCACCAACTTTGACCAAAAACATCAACTTTGACCGAAATCATCATCTTTGGTTGCAAACTTCCAGTTTCCACCAACTTTGACCAAAAACATCAACTTTGACCGAAATCATCATCTTTGGTTGCAAACTTCCAGTTTCCACCAACTTTGACCAACAATATCTACTTTGACCGAAATCATCATCTTTGGTTGCAAACTTCCAGTTTCCACCAACTTTGACCAAAAACATCTACTTTGACCGAAATCATCATCTTTGGTTGCAAACTTCAAGTTTCCACCAACTTTGACCAAAAACATCTACTTTGACCGAAATCATCATCTTTGGTTGCAAACTTCCAGTTTCCACCAACTTTGACCAAAAACATCTACTTTGACCGAAATCATCAACTTTTGTTGCAAACTTCCAGTTTCCACCAACTTTGACCAAAAACAGCTACTTTGACCGAAATCATCATCTTTGGTTGCAAACTTCCAGTTTCCACCAACTTTGTGAAAAAACATCAACTTTGACCGAAATCATCATCTTTGGTTGCAAACTTCCAGTTTCCACCAACTTTGACCAAAAACAGCTACTTTGACCGAAATCATCAACTTTGGTCGCAAACTTCAAGTTTCTACCAACTTTGACCAAAAACATCTACTTTGACCGAAATCATCAAATTTGGTTGCAAACTTCCAGTTTCCACCAACTTTGACCAAAAACATCTACTTTGACCGAAATCATCATCTTTGGTTGCAAACTTCCAGTTTCCACCAACTTTGACCAAAAACATCAACTTTGACCAAAATCATCATCTTTGGTTGCAAACTTCCAGTTTCCACCAACTTTGACCAAAAACATCAACTTTGACCAAAAACATCAACTTTGACCGAAAACATCAACTTTGGTCGCAAAATTCATGTTTCCACCAACTTTGATCAAAAACATCTACTTTGACCGAAATCATCATCTTTGGTTGCAAACTTCCAGTTTCCAAAAACTTTGACCAAAAACATCAACTTTGATCGAAATCATCATCTTTGGTTGCAAACTTCCAGTTTCCACCAACTTTGACCAAAAACATCAACTTTGACCAAAATCATCATCTTTGGTTGCAAACTTCCAGTTTCCACCAACTTTGACCAAAAACATCTACTTTGACCGAAATCATCATCTTTGGTTGCAAACTTCCAGTTTCCACCAACTTTGACCAAAAACATCTACTTTGACCGAAATCATCATCTTTGGTTGCAAACTTCAAGTTTCCACCAACTTTGACCAACAACATCTACTTTGACCGAAAACATCAACTTTGGTTGCAAACCTCGAGTTTCCACCAACTTTGACCAAAAACATCAACTTTGACCGAAATCATCATCTTTGGTTGCAAACTTCAAGTTTCCACCAACTTTGACCAACAACATCTACTTTGACCGAAATCATCATCTTTGGTTGCAAACTTCCAGTTTCCACCAACTTTGACCAAAAACATCTACTTTGACCGAAATCATCATCTTTGGTTGCAAACTTCAAGTTTCCACCAACTTTGACCAAAAACATCTACTTTGACCGAAAACATCAACTTTGGTCGCAAACCTCAAGTTTCCACCAACTTTGACCAAAAACATCTACTTCCCAAGTAGCCAAATTAATAAAAATGCAACCATAACGCTGCTTGCAGGCTGCTTAACGAAAAAACGAACCTTGCCCGAACCTTGGGGTCGTTTAAACTGCACACCGTACTCGATGGAACTATGGAGCTTGTTAGTGGTCGGATAATGGTTCGTTATGGAACTATAAGGTCCATCAATAAGCACACGGTACTCGATGGAACTATGGGGCTTGTTATTGGTCGGTTAGTGGTTCACAATGGAACTACAAGGTTCAACAAGAAGCACACGGTACTCGATGGCATTTTGTTTACAATCCCATCGCTAATCTGTCAAATGTCGGCATCGGAAAACGACGCCATGTGCTCCGAAAAGTGAACTTTAATAATGCAATGTTTTCCGGTGGAAAAAAAATCGGTGGTAAACGCGATCAAATGAAAGCGCTGTCGTCTTCTGTGCGTTAATGTAAACGTTTCTTGTGTCGTTTATTTTACCTCAAATGATAAGTTTTGCCTTGACTGCTAACTGCTAACAGTTCCTTATGCCCTCAAGCGTCCACAGTTTCAACGATGTTAAACGGCATCTTTCGACATTCAAAGAAAATATTGTGATTGTGACTGATGTCTGGAGGATGTATAAATGCAACTCCAAGCAGAAATGAGTCATTTTTTCACATTTTCTTTGGTTTTTTGTAATATAATAATATAATAACATTAACAATAATAATAATAACATAATCTTGCGTGAAAATAAAACTTGCATAAATACTTTCTTTAACATTTTGACGTTCAGGCTTCTTAAGGGTCGGTTAAAAGTACGGCGAACTTTGAAGCTGTTTATCTACTGCAAAAGTCGTATTAGAGAAGCGATCTTTAGCGTGCTCAAAATAGCTGCTTAAGATAATTTGGCTATTTGGGTTTGACCGAAATCATCATCTTTGGTTGCAAACTTCAAGTTTCCACCAACTTTGACCAACAACATCTACTTTGACCGAAATCATCATCTTTGGTTGCAAACTTCCAGTTTCCACCAACTTTGACCAAAAACATCTACTTTGACCGAAATCATCATCTTTGGTTGCAAACCTCGAGTTTCCACCAACTTTGACCAAAAACATCTACTTTGACCGAAATCATCATCTTTGGTTGCAAACTTCCAGTTTCCACCAACTTTGACCAAAAACATCTACTTTGACCAAAATCATCATCTTTGGTCGCAAACTTCAAGTTTCCACCAACTTTGACCAAAAACATCAACTTTGACCGAAAACATCATCTTTGGTTGCAAACTTCCAGTTTCCACCAACTTTGACCAAAAACATCAACTTTGACCGAAATCATCATCTTTGGTTGCAAACCTCGAGTTTCCACCAACTTTGACCAAAAACATCTACTTTGACCGAAATCATCATCTTTGGTTGCAAACTTCCAGTTTCCACCAACTTTGACCAAAAACATCAACTTTGACCGAAAACATCATCTTTGGTCGCATACCTCGAGTTTCCACCAACTTTGACCAAAAACATCAACTTTGACCAAAATCATCATCTTTGGTTGCAAACTTCCAGTTTCCACCAACTTTGACCAAAAACATCAACTTTGACCGAAATCATCATCTTTGGTCGCAAACCTCGAGTTTCCACCAACTTTGACCAAAAACATCTACTTTGACCGAAATCATCATCTTTGGTTGCAAACTTTCAGTTTCCACCAACTTTGACCAAAAACATCTACTTTGACCGAAATCATCATCTTTGGTTGCAAACTTCAAGTTTCCACCAACTTTGACCAACAACATCTACTTTGACCGAAATCATCATCTTTGGTTGCAAACTTCCAGTTTCCACCAACTTTGACCAAAAACATCTACTTTGACCGAAATCATCATCTTTGGTTGCAAACCTCGAGTTTCCACCAACTTTGACCAAAAACATCAACTTTGACCGAAATGATCATCTTTGGTTGCAAACTTCCAGTTTCCACCAACTTTGACCAAAAATATCTACTTTGACCGAAATCATCATCTTTGGTTGCAAACTTCCAGTTTCCACCAACTTTGACCAAAAACATCTACTTTGACCGAAATCATCATCTTTGGTTGCAAACTTCAAGTTTCCACCAACTTTGACCAACAACATCTACTTTGACCGAAATCATCATCTTTGGTTGCAAACTTCCAGTTTCCACCAACTTTGACCAAAAACATCTACTTTGACCGAAATCATCATCTTTGGTTGCAAACTTCAAGTTTCCACCAACTTTGACCAAAAACATCTACTTTGACCGAAAACATCAACTTTTTTCGCAAACCTCGAGTTTCCACCAACTTTGACCGAAATCATCATCTTTGGTTGCAAACTTCCAGTTTCCACCAACTTTGACCGAAAACATCAACTTTAGTCGCAAACCTCGAGTTTCCACCAACTTTGACCGAAATCATCATCTTTGGTTGCAAACTTCCAGTTTCCACCAACTTTGACCGAAAACATCAACTTTAGTCGCAAACCTCGAGTTTCCACCAACTTTGACCAAAAACATCTACTTTGACCGAAATCATCATCTTTGGTTGCAAACTTCCAGTTTCCACCAACTTTGACCAAAAACATCTACTTCGACCGAAATCATCATCTTTGGTTGCAAACCTCGAGTTTCCACCAACTTTGACCAAAAACATCTACTTTGACCGAAATCATCATCTTTGGTTGCAAACTTTCAGTATCCACCAACTTTGACCAAAAACATCAACTTTGACCGAAATCATCATCTTTGGTTGCAAACTTCAAGTTTCCACCAACTTTGACCAACAACATCTACTTTGACCGAAATCATCATCTTTGGTTGCAAACTTCCAGTTTCCACCAACATTGACCAAAAACATCTACTTTGACCGAAATCATCATCTTTGGTTGCAAACCTCGAGTTTCCACCAACTTTGACCAAAAACATCAACTTTGACCGAAATCATCATCTTTGGTTGCAAACTTCCAGTTTCCACCAACTTTGACCAACAATATCTACTTTGACCGAAATCATCATCTTTGGTTGCAAACTTCCAGTTTCCACCAACTTTGACCAACAACATCTACTTTGACCGAAATCATCATCTTTGGTTGCAAACTTCAAGTTTCCACCAACTTTGACCAACAACATCTACTTTGACCGAAATCATCATCTTTGGTTGCAAACTTCCAGTTTCCACCAACTTTGACCAAAAACATCTACTTTGACCGAAATCATCATCTTTGGTTGCAAACTTCAAGTTTCCACCAACTTTGACCAAAAACATCTACTTTGACCGAAAACATCAACTTTGGTCGCAAACCTCGAGTTTCCACCAACTTTGACCGAAATCATCATCTTTGGTTGCAAACTTCCAGTTTCCACCAACTTTGACCGAAAACATCAACTTTAGTCGCAAACCTCGAGTTTCCACCAACTTTGACCAAAAACATCTACTTTGACCGAAATCATCATCTTTGGTAGCAAACTTCAAGTTTCCACCAACTTTGACCAACAACATCTACTTTGACCGAAATCATCATCTTTGGTTGTAAACTTCCAGTTTCCACCAACTTTGACCAAAAACATCTACTTTGACCGAAATCATCATCTTTGGTTGCAAACTTCCAGTTTCCACCAACTTTGACCAAAAACATCTACTTTGACCGAAATCATCATCTTTGGTTGCAAACTTCCAGTTTCCACCAACTTTGACCAAAAACATCTACTTTGACCGAAAACATCAACTTTGGTCGCAAACCTCGAGTTTCCACCAACTTTGACCAAAAACATCAACTTTGACCGAAAACATCAACTTTGGTTGCAAACCTCGAGTTTCCACCAACTTTGACCAAAAACATCTACTTTGACCGAAATCATCATCTTTGGTTGCAAACTTCAAGTTTCCACCAACTTTGACCAACAACATCTTCTTTGACCGAAATCATCATCTTTGGTTGCAAACTTCCAGTTTCCACCAACTTTGACCAAAAACATCTACTTTGAACGAAATCATCATCTTTGGTTGCAAACTTCAAGTTTCCACCAACTTTGATCAAAAACATCTACTTTGACCGAAAACATCAACTTTGGCCGCAAACCTCAAGTTTCCACCAACTTTGACCAAAAACATCTACTTTGACCGAAATCATCATCTTTGGTTGCAAACTTCAAGTTTCCACCAACTTTGACCAACAACATCTACTTTGACCGAAATCATCATCTTTGGTTGCAAACTTCAAGTTTCCACCAACTTTGACCAAAACATCTACTTTGACCGAAATCATCATCTTTGGTTGCAAACCTCGAGTTTCCACCAACATTGACCAAAAACATCTACTTTGACCGAAATCATCATCTTTGGTTGCAAACTTCCAGTTTCCACCAACTTTGACCAAAAACATCTACTTTGACCAAAATCATCATCCTTGGTCGCAAACTTAAAGTTTCCACCAACTTTGACCAAAAACATCTACTTTGACCGAAAACATCATCTTTGGTTGCAAACTTCCAGTTTCCACCAACTTTGACCAAAAACATCTACTTTGACCGAAAACATCAACTTTGGTCGCAAACCTCGAGTTTCCACCAACTTTGACCAAAAACATCTACTTTGACCGAAATCATCATCTTTGGTTGCAAACTTCCAGTTTCCACCAACTTTGACCAAAAACATCTAATTTGACCGAAATCATCATCTTTGGTTGCAAACTTCCAGTTTCCACCAACTTTGACCAAAAACATCTACTTTGACCGAAAACATCAACTTTGGTTGCAAACCTCGAGTTTCCACCAACTTTGACCAACAACATCTACTTTGACCGAAATCATCATCTTTGGTTGCAAACTTCAAGTTTCCACCAACTTTGACCAAAAACATCTACTTTGACCGGAATCATCATCTTTGGTCGCAAACTTCAAGTTTGTTTCAACTTTGACCAAAAACATCAACTTTGACCGAAAACATGATCTTTGGTCGCAAACTTCCAGTTTTCACCAACTTTGACCAAAAACATCAACTTTGACCGAAATCATCATCTTTGGTTGCAAACTTCCAGTTTCCACCAACTTTGACCAAAAACATCAACTTTGACCGAAATCATCATCTTTGGTTGCAAACTTTAAGTTTCCATCAACTTTGACCAAAAACATCTACTTTGACCGAAATCATCATCTTTGGTTGCAAACTTCCAGTTTCCACCAACTTTGACCAAAAACATCAACTTTGACCAAAAACATCAACTTTGACCGAAAACATCAACTTTGGTCGCAAAATTCATGTTTCCACCAACTTTGATCAAAAACATCTACTTTGACCGAAATCATCATCTTTGGTTGCAAACTTCCAGTTTCCACCAACTTTGACCAAAAACATCAACTTTGATCGAAATCATCATCTTTGGTTGCAAACTTCCAGTTTCCACCAACTTTGACCAAAAACATCAACTTTGACCAAAATCATCATCTTTGGTTGCAAACCTCAAGTTTCCACCAACTTTGACCAAAAACATCTACTTTGACCGAAATCATCATCTTTGGTTGCAAACTTCCAGTTTCCACCAACTTTGACCAACAACATCTACTTTGACCGAAAACATCAACTTTGGTTGCAAACCTCGAGTTTCCACCAACTTTGACCAAAACCATCAACTTTGACCGAAATCATCATCTTTGGTTGCAAACTTCAAGTTTCCACCAACTTTGACCAACAACATCTACTTTGACCGAAATCATCATCTTTGGTTGCAAACTTCCAGTTTCCACCAACTTTGACCAAAAACATCTACTTTGACCGAAATCATCATCTTTGGTTGCAAACTTCAAGTTTCCACCAACTTTGACCAAAAACATCTACTTTGACCGAAAACATCAACTTTGGCCGCAAACCTCAAGTTTCCACCAACTTTGACCAAAAACATCTACTTCCCAAGTAGCCAAATTAATAAAAATGCAACCATAACGCTGCTTGCAGGCTGCTTAACGAAAAAACGAACCTTGCCCGAACCTTGGGGTCGTTTAAACTGCACACCGTACTCGATGGAACTATGGAGCTTGTTAGTGGTCGGATAATGGTTCGTTATGGAACTATAAGGTCCATCAATAAGCACACGGTACTCGATGGAACTATGGGGCTTGTTATTGGTCGGTTAGTGGTTCACAATGGAACTACAAGGTTCAACAAGAAGCACACGGTACTCGATGGCATTTTGTTTACAATCCCATCGCTAATCTGTCAAATGTCGGCATCGGAAAACGACGCCATGTGCTCCGAAAAGTGAACTTTAATAATGCAATGTTTTCCGGTGGAAAAAAAAATCGGTGGTAAACGCGATCAAATGAAAGCGCTGTCGTCTTCTGTGCGTTAATGTAAACGTTTCTTGTGTCGTTTATTTTACCTCAAATGATAAGTTTTGCCTTGACTGCTAATTGCTAACAGTTCCTTATGCCCTCAAGCGTCCACAGTTTCAACGATGTTAAACGGCATCTTTCGACATTCAAAGAAAATATTGTGATTGTGACTGATGTCTGGAGGATGTATAAATGCAACTCCAAGCAGAAATGAGTCATTTTTTCACATTTTCTTTGGTTTTTTGTAATATAATAATATAATAACATTAACAATAATAATAATAACATAATCTTGCGTGAAAATAAAACTTGCATAAATACTTTCTTTAACATTTTGACGTTCAGGCTGCTTAAGGGTCGGTTAAAAGTACGGCGAACTTTGAAGCTGTTTATCTACTGCAAAAGTCGTGATAGAGAAGCGATCTTTAGCGTGCTCAAATTAGCTGCTTAAGACAATTTGGCTATTTGGGTTTGACCGAAATCATCATCTTTGGTTGCAAACTTCAAGTTTCCACCAACTTTGACCAACAACATCTACTTTGACCGAAATCATCATCTTTGGTTGCAAACTTCCAGTTTCCACCAACTTTGACCAAAAACATCTACTTTGACCGAAATCATCATCTTTGGTTGCAAACCTCGAGTTTCCACCAACTTTGACCAAAAACATCTACTTTGACCGAAATCATCATCTTTGGTTGCAAACTTCCAGTTTCCACCAACTTTGACCAAAAACATCTACTTTGACCAAAATCATCATCCTTGGTCGCAAACTTCAAGTTTCCACCAACTTTGACCAAAAACATCAACTTTGACCGAAAACATCATCTTTGGTTGCAAACTTCCAGTTTCCACCAACTTTGAACAAAAACATCAACTTTGACCGAAATCATCATCTTTGGTTGCAAACCTCGAGTTTCCACCAACTTTGACCAAAAACATCTACTTTGACCGAAATCATCATCTTTGGTTGCAAACTTCCAGTTTCCACCAACTTTGACCAAAAACATCAACTTTGACCGAAAACATCAACTTTGGTCGCATACCTCGAGTTTCCACCAACTTTGACCAAAAACATCAACTTTGACCGAAATCTTCATCTTTGGTTGCAAACTTACAGTTTCCACCAACTTTGACCAAAAACATCAACTTTGACCGAAATCATCATCTTTGGTCGCAAACCTCGAGTTTCCACCAACTTTGACCAAAAACATCTACTTTGACCGAAATCATCATCTTTGGTTGCAAACTTCCAGTTTCCACCAACTTTGACCAAAAACATCTACTTCGACCGAAATCATCATCTTTGGTTGCAAACTTCCAGTTTCCACCAACTTTGACCAAAAACATCTACTTTGACCGAAATCATCATCTTTGGTTGCAAACTTCCAGTTTCCACCAACTTTGACCAAAAACATCTACTTTGACCGAAATCATCATCTTTGGTTGCAAACCTCGAGTTTCCACCAACTTTGACCAAAAACATCTACTTTGACCGAAATCATCATCTTTGGTTGCAAACTTCCAGTTTCCACCAACTTTGACCAACAATATCTACTTTGACCGAAATCATCATCTTTGGTTGCAAACTTCCAGTTTCCACCAACTTTGACCAAAAACATCTACTTTGACCGAAATCATCATCTTTGGTTGCAAACTTCAAGTTTCCACCAACTTTGACCAACAACATCTACTTTGACCGAAATCATCATCTTTGGTTGCAAACTTCCAGTTTCCACCAACTTTGACCAAAAACATCTACTTTGACCGAAATCATCATCTTTGGTTGCAAACTTCAAGTTTCCACCAACTTTGACCAAAAACATCTACTTTGACCGAAAACATCAACTTTGGTCGCAAACCTCGAGTTTCCACCAACTTTGACCGAAATCATCATCTTTGGTTGCAAACTTCCAGTTTCCACCAACTTTAACCGAAAACATCAACTTTAGTCGCAAACCTCGAGTTTCCACCAACTTTGACCAAAAACATCTACTTTGACCGAAATCATCATCTTTGGTAGCAAACTTCAAGTTTCCACCAACTTTGACCAACAACATCTACTTTGACCGAAATCATCATCTTTGGTTGTAAACTTCCAGTTTCCACCAACTTTGACCAAAAACATCTACTTTGACCGAAATCATCATCTTTGGTTGCAAACTTCCAGTTTCCACCAACTTTGACCAAAAACATCTACTTTGACCGAAAACATCAACTTTGGTCGCAAACCTCGAGTTTCCACCAACTTTGACCAAAAACATCAACTTTGACCGAAAACATCAACTTTGGTTGCAAACCTCGAGTTTCCACCAACTTTGACCAAAAACATCTACTTTGACCGAAATCATCATCTTTGGTTGCAAACTTCCAGTTTCCACCAACTTTGACCAACAACATCTTCTTTGACCGAAATCATCATCTTTGGTTGCAAACTTCCAGTTTCCACCAACTTTGACCAAAAACATCTACTTTGAACGAAATCATCATCTTTGGTTGCAAACTTCAAGTTTCCACCAACTTTGATCAAAAACATCTACTTTGACCGAAAACATCAACTTTGGCCGCAATCCTCAAGTTTCCACCAACTTTGACCAAAAACATCTACTTTGACCGAAATCATCATCTTTGGTTGCAAACTTCAAGTTTCCACCAACTTTGACCAACAACATCTACTTTGACCGAAATCATCATCTTTGGTTGCAAACTTCAAGTTTCCACCAACTTTGACCAAAAACATCTACTTTGACCGAAATCATCATCTTTGGTTGCAAACCTCGAGTTTCCACCAACATTGACCAAAAACATCTACTTTGACCGAAATCATCATCTTTGGTTGCAAACTTCCAGTTTCCACCAACTTTGACCAATAACATCTACTTTGACCAAAATCATCATCCTTGGTCGCAAACTTAAAGTTTCCACCAACTTTGACCAAAAACATCTACTTTGACCGAAAACATCATCTTTGGTTGCAAACTTCCAGTTTCCACCAACTTTGACCAAAAACATCTACTTTGACCGAAAACATCATCTTTGGTTGCAAACTTCCAGTTTCCACCAACTTTGACCAAAAACATCAACTTTGACCGAAAACATCAACTTTGGTCGCATACCTCGAGTTTCCACCAACTTTGACCAAAAACATCAACTTTGACCGAAATCTTCATCTTTGGTTGCAAACTTACAGTTTCCACCAACTTTGACCAAAAACATCAACTTTGACCGAAATCATCATCTTTGGTCGCAAACCTCGAGTTTCCACCAACTTTGACCAAAAACATCTAATTTGACCGAAATCATCATCTTTGGTTGCAAACTTCCAGTTTCCACCAACTTTGACCAAAAACATCTAATTTGACCGAAATCATCATCTTTGGTTGCAAACTTCCAGTTTCCACCAACTTTGACCAAAAACATCTACTTTGACCGAAAACATCAACTTTGGTCGCAAACCTCGAGTTTCCACCAACTTTGACCAAAAACATCTACTTTGACCGAAATCATCATCTTTGGTCGCAAACCTCGAGTTTCCACCAACTTTGACCAAAAACATCTACTTTGACCGAAATCATCATCTTTGGTTGCAAACTTCCAGTTTCCACCAACTTTGACCAAAAACATCTACTTTGACCAAAATCATCATCTTTGGTCGCAAATTTCAAGTTTCCACCAACATTGACCAAAAACATCAACTTTGACCGAAAACATCAACTTTGGTCGCAAACTTCAAGTTTCCACCAACATTGACCAAAAACATCAACTTTGACCGAAAACATCAACTTTGGTTGCAAACCTCGAGTTTCCACCAACTTTGACCAAAAACATCTACTTTGACCGAAATCATCATCGTTGGTTGCAAACTTCCAGTTTCCACCAACTTTGACCAAAAACATCAACTTTGACCGAAAACATCAACTTTGGTCGCATACCTCGAGTTTCCACCAACTTTGACCAAAAACATCAACTTTGACCGAAATCTTCATCTTTGGTTGCAAACTTACAGTTTCCACCAACTTTGACCAAAAACATCAACTTTGACCGAAATCATCATCTTTGGTCGCAAACCTCGAGTTTCCACCAACTTTGACCAAAAACATCTACTTTGACCGAAATCATCATCTTTGGTTGCAAACTTCCAGTTTCCACCAACTTTGACCAAAAACATCTACTTCGACCGAAATCATCATCTTTGGTTGCAAACTTCAAGTTTCCACCAACTTTGACCAAAAACATCTACTTTGACCGAAATCATCATCTTTGGTTGCAAACTTTCAGTATCCACCAACTTTGACCAAAAACATCTACTTTGACCGAAATCATCATCTTTGGTTGCAAACTTCAAGTTTCCACCAACTTTGACCAACAACATCTACTTTGACCGAAATCATCATCTTTGGTTGCAAACTTCCAGTTTCCACCAACTTTGACCAAAAACATCTACTTTGACCGAAATCATCATCTTTGGTTGCAAACCTCGAGTTTCCACCAACTTTGACCAAAAACATCAACTTTGACCGAAATCATCATCTTTGGTTGCAAACTTCCAGTTTCCACCAACTTTGACCAACAATATCTACTTTGACCGAAATCATCATCTTTGGTTGCAAACTTCCAGTTTCCACCAACTTTGACCAAAAACATCTACTTTGACCGAAATCATCATCTTTGGTTGCAAACTTCAAGTTTCCACCAACTTTGACCAACAACATCTACTTTGACCGAAATCATCATCTTTGGTTGCAAACTTCCAGTTTCCACCAACTTTGACCAAAAACATCTACTTTGACCGAAATCATCATCTTTGGTTGCAAACTTCCAGTTTCCACCAACTTTGACCAAAAACATCTACTTTGACCAAAAACATCAACTTTGGTCGCAAACCTCGAGTTTCCACCAACTTTGACCGAAATCATCATCTTTGGTTGCAAACTTCCAGTTTCCACCAACTTTGACCGAAAACATCAACTTTAGTCGCAAACCTCGAGTTTCCACCAACTTTGACCAAAAACATCTACTTTGACCGAAATCATCATCTTTGGTAGCAAACTTCAAGTTTCCACCAACTTTGACCAACAACATCTACTTTGACCGAAATCATCATCTTTGGTTGTAAACTTCCAGTTTCCACCAACTTTGACCAAAAACATCTACTTTGACCGAAATCATCATCTTTGGTTGCAAACCTCGAGTTTCCACCAACTTTGACCAAAAACATCTACTTTGACCGAAATCATCATCTTTGGTTGCAAACTTCCAGTTTCCACCAACTTTGACCAAAAACATCAACTTTGACCGAAAACATCAACTTTGGTCGCAAACCTCGAGTTTCCACCAACTTTGACCAAAAACATCAACTTTGACCGAAAACATCAACTTTGGTTGCAAACCTCGAGTTTCCACCAACTTTGACCAAAAACATCTACTTTGACCGAAATCATCATCTTTGGTTGCAAACTTCAAGTTTCCACCAACTTTGACCAACAACATCTTCTTTGACCGAAATCATCATCTTTGGTAGCAAACTTCCAGTTTCCACCAACTTTGACCAAAAACATCTACTTTGAACGAAATCATCATCTTTGGTTGCAAACTTCAAGTTTCCACCAACTTTGACCAACAACATCTACTTTGACCGAAATCATCATCTTTGGTTGCAAACTTCAAGTTTCCACCAACTTTGACCAACAACATCTACTTTGACCGAAATCATCATCTTTGGTAGCAAACTTCCAGTTTCCACCAACTTTGACCAAAAACATCTACTTTGAACGAAATCATCATCTTTGGTTGCAAACTTCAAGTTTCCACCAACTTTGACCAAAAACATCTACTTTGACCGAAATCATCATCTTTGGTTGCAAACTTCAAGTTTCCACCAACTTTGACCAACAACATCTACTTTGACCGAAATCATCATCTTTGGTAGCAAACTTCCAGTTTCCACCAACTTTGACCAAAAACATCTACTTTGAACGAAATCATCATCTTTGGTTGCAAACTTCAAGTTTCCACCAACTTTGATCAAAAACATCTACTTTGACCGAAAACATCAACTTTGGCCGCAAACCTCAAGTTTCCACCAACTTTGACCAAAAACATCTACTTTGACCGAAATCATCATCTTTGGTTGCAAACTTCCAGTTTCCACCAACTTTGACCAAAAACATCTACTTTGACCGAAATCATCATCTTTGGTTGCAAACTTCAAGTTTCCACCAACTTTGACCAAAAACATCTACTTTGACCGAAATCATCATCTTTGGTTGCAAACCTCGAGTTTCCACCAACATTGACCAAAAACATCTACTTTGACCGAAATCATCATC
This sequence comes from Anopheles funestus, assembly GCF_943734845.2. Taxonomy (NCBI): domain Eukaryota; kingdom Metazoa; phylum Arthropoda; class Insecta; order Diptera; family Culicidae; genus Anopheles; species Anopheles funestus. Next base: position 18,510 of record NW_026045105.1, on the reverse strand, counting down.
TTTGGTTGCAAACTTCCAGTTTCCACCAACTTTGACCAAAAACATCTACTTTGACCAAAATCATCATCCTTGGTCGCAAACTTAAAGTTTCCACCAACTTTGACCAAAAACATCTACTTTGACCGAAAACATCATCTTTGGTTGCAAACTTCCAGTTTCCACCAACTTTGACCAAAAACATCTACTTTGACCGAAAACATCAACTTTGGTCGCAAACCTCGAGTTTCCACCAACTTTGACCAAAAACATCTACTTTGACCGAAATCATCATCTTTGGTTGCAAACTTCCAGTTTCCACCAACTTTGACCAAAAACATCTAATTTGACCGAAATCATCATCTTTGGTTGCAAACTTCCAGTTTCCACCAACTTTGACCAAAAACATCTACTTTGACCGAAAACATCAACTTTGGTCGCAAACCTCGAGTTTCCACCAACTTTGACCAAAAACATCTACTTTGACCGAAAACATCAACTTTGGTCGCAAACCTCGAGTTTCCACCAACTTTGACCAAAAACATCTACTTTGACCGAAAACATCATCTTTGGTTGCAAACTTCCAGTTTCCACCAACTTTGACCAAAAACATCTACTTTGACCGAAAACATCAACTTTGGTCGCAAACCTCGAGTTTCCACCAACTTTGACCAAAAACATCTACTTTGACCGAAATCATCATCTTTGGTTGCAAACTTCCAGTTTCCACCAACTTTGACCAAAAACATCTACTTTGACCGAAATCATCATCTTTGGTTGCAAACCTCGAGTTTCCACCAACTTTGACCAAAAACATCTACTTTGACCGAAATCATCATCTTTGGTTGCAAACTTCCAGTTTCCACCAACTTTGACCAAAAACATCTACTTTGACCGAAAACATCAACTTTGGTCGCAAACCTCCAGTTTCCACCAACTTTGACCAAAAACATCTACTTTGACCGAAATCATCATCTTTGGTTGCAAACTTCCAGTTTCCACCAACTTTGACCAAAAACATCAACTTTGACCGAAATCATCATCTTTGGTCGCAAATTTCAAGTTTCCACCAACATTGACCAAAAACATCAACTTTGACCGAAAACATCAACTTTGGTCGCAAACTTCAAGTTTCCACCAACATTGACCAAAAACATCAACTTTGACCGAAAACATCAACTTTGGTCATAAACTTCAAGTTTCCACTAACATTGACCAAAAACATCAACTTTGACCGAAAACATCAACTTTGGTCGCAAACTTCAAGTTTCCACCAACATTGACCAAAAACATCAACTTTGACCGAAAACATCAACTTTGGTCGCAAACTTGAAGTTTCCACCAACATTGACCAAAAACACCAACTTTGACCGAAATCATCAACTTTGGTCGCAAACTTCAAGTTTCCACCAACATTGACCAAAAACATCAACTTTGACCGAAAACATAAACTTTGGTCGCAAACTTCCAGTTTCTACCAACTTTGACCAAAAACCTCAACTTTGACCGAAAACATCAACTTTTGTCGCAAACTTCAAGTTTCCAAAAACATTGACCAAAAACATCTACTTTGACCGAAAACATCAACTTTGGTTGTAAACTTCAAGTTTCAACCAACATTGACCAAAAACATCAACTTTGACCGAAAACATCAACTTTGGTCGCAAACTTCAAGTTTCTACCAACATTGACCAAAAACATCAACTTTGACCGAAAACATCAACTTTGGTCGCAAACTTCAAGTTTCCACCAACATTGACCAAAAACATCGACTTTGACCGAAAACATCATCTTTGGTCGCAAACCTGGAGTTTCCACCAACTTTGACCAAAAACATCTACTTTGACCGAAATCAACATCTTTGGTTGCAAACTTCCAGTTTCCACCAACTTTGACCAAAAACATCTACTTTGAGCGAAATCATCATCTTTGGTTGCAAACTTCCAGTTTCCACCAACTTTGACCAAAAACATCAACTTTGACCGAAATCATCATCTTTGGTTGCAAACTTCAAGTTTCCACCAACTTTGACCAAAAACATAAACTTTGACCGAAAACATCATCTTTGGTTGCAAACTTCCAGTTTCCACCAACTTTGACCAAAAACATCTAATTTGACCGAAATCATCATCTTTGGTTGCAAACTTTCAGTTTCTAACAACTTTGACCAAAAACATCTACTTTGACCGAAATCATCATCTTTGGATGCAAACTTCAAGTTTCCACCAACTTTGACCAAAAACATCTACTTTGACCGAAAACATCAACTTTGGTCGCAAACCTCGAGTTTCCACCAACTTTGACCAAAAACATCAACTTTGACCGAAATCATCATCTTTGGTTGCACACTTCCAGTTTCCACCAACTTTGACCGAAAACATCAGCTTTGGTCGCAAACCTCGAGTTTCACCATCTTTGACCAAAAACATCTCATTTGACCGAAATCATCATCTTTGGTTGCAAACTTTCAGTTTCTAACAACTTTGACCAAAAACATCTACTTTGACCGTGTAATATTCTAAGTTTTTATATTTTTCACCACTTAGCGGACTTCGGCTTTACACTGCAATTTACTTTACTTACACTGTAAAGTTTCTTTCTTGATCGTTGGAGTCATCGAGGCCTTACCTTGGGTAGGGGGACTCTCGATGCTCTTGAAATAATAACACGAAGAATTTGTTTTGGAATCTCAGTTGAGCAACTGATCATTGATAACTGTCGACTTGCGATCGATCTCTGGAGACTGACCGCGTTCTAACAATTTTGGTTTATTTTATACTCTGAGTTGTGTAGGTGTACATGGTTTTTACATAAGGGCTTATGTATCGAATGTTTCTATTTCTGTGTTTCTATTTGCTTGTAATAATTCCTAATGCATTTCTGTAATTTTCGGTTGATGCGCATTAGCCTATAAATCATGCCTCGAGTTGGTCTTTGCGAAGGCGGGTAAGAAATGGAAACTTAGGTAACCTTTTCAAGTGCATTTCATAGCGTGAGAAAGTATTGCATATGCAACGTAATGAATGGCCTTCGACTATGTCAACTTTCGGGTACTTGAAAGGGATAAAAAGGATGTGTTTAGAAAAGTCGTAAAAAACCCTGGCCATGTGTTTTATGTTAATGTGTCAGAATGAGAATAGGAGAAAATAGGAAAGGACCAACGCGATTTTGTTAACCGATTCTATACTTTGAATTTTAATGTGTTATTTGAGATTTCCCATATGTAGATTTTTAATGTTTAGCAGATATGCTACACCTTCCCCGTTTAGGAGAATAATATTATGAATGAGTGTGTGTAGCGAATGATTAATATTATTCTTGAGAAAAGAAAAAAAATACTGTTTAGCATTTATGCTACACCTCCTTTCTTTTTGAATAATGTTAGATAAGAAATCGTAACATTATTCATTTAAATGGTTTTACTCTGTTTTTGTGAACTGTAGTTATTTTGTTTGTTGCGTTATGTTGTATAACACAGTTTGGTTCCTGAATTTCTATTACTGTTAATGGTCCTATATAAAGTGGATCTAACTTTTTCCTGTTTTCGTTTGTTAAGAATATTTGATCACCTATTTGTATATTAATTGGATTGGTATTTTAATTTAATATTGTTGACGTTTTATTTTTGAATTAATTAAATTTTGTTTCGCAATGTTATTTGATTTTTGTATTTTGAATTTCATTTCATTATAATATTGTTCAATGTTGTAAACTGGATCTGGTTTAGCCTTGTATAAGTCTTGTGGTAAAGTTGCTTTTCTTCCAAATACTAATTCATATGGTGTGAAGTTTGTGTCTGTATGCTCTGTCGTATTATACACAAATTCGTAGAATTTTGTCCACTCGTCCCAGTCATTGTGGTGTTCGTTTGTATAGCTTCGTAAGTATTCATTTAAGCTTCTATGGTTTCGTTCTAATGATCCTATAGTTTGTGGGTGGTAAGCTGTACTAAATGTTTGTTTTGTTTTTAAAATTTCTGCTATTTTATGTAATATTTCATTATTGTATTCTAGTCCTTGATCAGATTTTAGTTCAATGAATGTTCCTAATGTTAATATAAAGTTTTCTATTAATGCTCTTGCTATTGTGTTAGCTTCTTTATTGTATATTGGTATTATTACTACATATTTTGTTAAATCGCATTGAATTGTTATTGCGTATCTATTATTTTTGTTAGTTTTTGGGAGTGGTCCTACAGTGTCAATTGATATTATGTCGAAAGGTTTTGCAGGAGTTGTCGTCACAACTGTTTCTTCTTTTGTGTGTCTTGTTGTTTTGTTTGTTATGCATGCTTTACATTTTGTTATAAATTTGCGGATATCCGTCTTCATGTGTTTCCAGTTATATTTTTCCTTTAACTTGCCATATAATCTATATTGGCCTATGTGTCCTCCCGAAGGGGTCACATGATAATCTGTGATTATCTTTAGTTGCTCATCCTGCGATTCTATCCACCTGGGTGGAGTATATACGACAATTTCACTATCGGATATAGCTTTATTTGCTATTTCTTTGATTGTCTGCAGGGAATAATACTTGAATATGCTATCATTTGTTGATAGAGCTAGCTTGTTTCTGTTATATTTCTTTGCGATTAGGCATACTTGATGCAGCGCAAACTCTAGTGTTTGGCTTGACTTCGCATGTTTATTTAATGGAATATTTGTCATTCCTAGCGCTTTATTATAATTGTGGTTATATACCACGAGCTCAATAGTTTTGTTTGTTACGGCCGATTTTATTTTAAGAAGTTTTTTCACTTCTGAAGCTCTATTTGCTTCCCAGACTGTGGGGTGATCAATCCCAGTCTGTTTTTCTTGTCTCTTTTGCAATACTTGGTTTCTTGTCATTGCTCTTGTATTTACCATAAGTATTGTTTCCGTTTTTAGTTTTGGTACTGATGCTTTTAGTTTGTCTGAGCTAATCACTATTCGTGGCAATGCATCAGCGGTTACATTTGCTTTTCCAGCTAGGAATTCAATGTCAAAATCGAATTCTTCCAAATCTAGTCTCATCCTTGTGAGTTTAGAAGTTGGGTTTTTCATACCAAACAGATAGACTAAAGGTCTATGATCCGTTCGTACTAAGAATTTTCTGCCATATACATAAGGTTTGAAATAGTCGATAGCCCAATGTATTGCTGTTAATTCTTTTTCGATTATTGGCTTGTTCTTTTCACCTGGAGTGAAACTTTTGCTGGCAAATGCTATTGGGTGGTCATTACCATCTGTTATTTGTGATAATACTGCTCCACAAGCCATATCTGAAGCATCTGTGGTTATTATAAATTGTTTTGTAAAATCCGGAAATTTTAATATGGTTGGTGATAGCAGATTTTGTTTTAACGTTTCGAATGCATTCTGACATTCTTTTGTCCATTCGAATTTTACATTCTTTTTAATTAAATTATTCAACGGTTTTGCTATTTTAGCAAAATCTTTTATGAATTTTCTATAATAATTGCAAAATGCCACAAACCGTCAAGATTCGTCTGCATTTGTTGGTATTGGGAATTTCTTTATTGATTCATATTTTGAATCATCCGGATAAATTCCTTTATCAGTAATTTTATGCCCTAAATATGTTACTTCTGTTTTGAAAAAATGACATTTTTCCGGGTTTAGTTTAAGATTATATTTTCTTAACCTATTAAAGACTTTTTCCATGTTACTGATATGATGCTGTGCACTGCATCCAGTAACAATTATATCGTCTATATATACAAATGCTAGTTCAGGTGTTAAACCTGCCATAGCAATAGCCATCATTCTTTGAAAGCTATTGGGACTAATATTTAGTCCAAAAGGCATCCGTTTATATTGATAATGCCCTGTAGAAGTAGAAAATGCAGTATATTTCCTTGAATTTTGTTCAAGCGGGATTTGATGAAAACCTGCCATTAAATCCAATGTACTGAAATATTTTGCTCTCCCTAATTGGTCTAGAATTGTATCAATTCTTGGTAATGGGAATTTGTCGGGTAGTATTTTCTTGTTTAGTTGTCTAAAGTCAACTACTAATCTCCATTTCTTTGTGCTATCTGTTGATTTTTTCGGTACCAATAATATTGGTGAATTATAGGATGACACTGATGGTTCAATTATATCATTTTCAATCATTTTCTCTACTTGGTTTTTAATTTCTTCAGCTTGTGAGTGAATTTGTTTGTAATTGGGTATGTAAGTAGGTATGTTATCTTTTAATTCTATATTTTGTGTATAAAAATTATTTGTTGTAACATGATCGTTTTCTAAACAAAATAAATCATTATATTCTGCAATAATTTGTTTCAATTTTTCCTGATCTGAAAGAGTGCCGTTTTCGATATTAATTTTGCTTAAGAGATTGTCAATTCTTTGTTTGTTTTCGTTTTGTTTTTTATTGTGTTTTAGTACCTCATAGTCTCTTAATAATTCAATTTTTGGATAAAAATCATTATGTTTTATGATTTCTGTTGTTTCATTTGTGTTGATAAATTTTAATACTTGATTGTTTTTGTTTAATATGGTGTTACCACAAAATACTCCTGGTTTGATTTCTTGAGCTAAAACAATTGAATCTTCTGTGATTTCACATAGTTTTACTTTTCGTATTACCTCGCTTCGTGCGGGTAAGATGATTCCATCTATATCTCCATCTTCCAACGGATGATATACTTCTATGCCATTGTGAACTAGGTAAAGTGATTCCATTCGGTATAATATATCGCAATTATAAGTTTTGAAGAAATCTCTTCCTAATATTCCATCTACATGTAAATCTATTTCGTTTGAGACTAAGTGAAATTTATGGTTAATAGTGGTGTTGTTGAAGTAAATTTGAGAATATGTTGAACCTAGTGTACTAATTGGATTGTTAGCAATTCCTCTTAATGTAATTAAATTGTTAGTATTGATGTTAGTATTTTGTTTTACTTTACATGCTTTAATTAAAGATACAGAAGCGCCTGTATCAACTAATAATGTGCAATATTCATTGTCTGTGATTTGTAATTTAATTTTTACATAGTCTGCACCTGAAAGGTTTATTCTGTAAATGTGTCGTTTTGAGTTGTTGTTTGGTCTAAACAATTGCTTTCTTGATCATTTGTTGTTATAGCTAGACGAACATTTCTGTTGCCAATAGCTCTCCATGTTGGGTTTCTATTTACCATTCTAGGTCTTTCATTTCTGTAAGAGTTGTTTTGTTGGGTATAATTGTTGTTATATCTTTGAGGATATTCTCGTAAATTTCTGTTTTGATATCCTTGATTATTATTGCATTGTCCAGTGGGTCTAAAGGGTGGGTTTCTAGGTGGGTTATGTGTTTAATAATTGTAGTTGCGGTTGTAATTTGGTTTTTGGTAATTGTTTTTGTAATTGTTGTTATTATGTCTGTGTATTGTTAAGATTTGAGTGTCGGTCGTGTTATCATTTTCGACAACTTTTTGAGTGGCTTCCGCTATATTATTGAATTTGCCAGCTTTTAATAGTGTTTTCGTTTCTCTGTTGTTGACCTTTTCTATGATTGTGTCTATTCCTAGTTTTACAATCATGTCATTTGCTACTTTTTCTGGTATCTGTTGTTCCAAGTATATTACTTTTAGTTTTGCCGTTAAGAGTTCTACTTCTTGGCACAGTGATTTAGTATTTTTCGCTTTTATAGCCTTGAGTTCTGATGTAATTTTGTTAGCATCAACTCTTTCCTGGCATCTGCCTTTTATATTGTCAATTAGATCTTTAACGTATGTTATGTTATTTGGTAGTCCAGCCCTAGCTTTACCTGTTAGTTTTGATTTTAAGAATTTTACTAACATTTGCTCCTGATCTGGTGTGGTTATTTCTTTTAATATTTGGACTGAATCTTCAAAGGCGTTATAATGTTCAGCCGAACCATCGTATATGGATACTAAACAATTTGCCGTTTTAAAATCGAATACAGCCATTTTTGCTATTTCTTGAATTCTATGGTGTTTTGTTGATGTTTTTGTTTCTTCTAACTTGAGCTTTTTATTATTTTCAAGATGAGTGTTAATTGCTTGCGTTATAATTTTATAACTTGAATTGTAATTGGTTTCTATTTCACTTATATGTTCTTCTGAGAAACTTGTAGTTTGAGCTTTAATAATTTGATCTAACTTTTCTCGTATTTTTAGGAGATCTCTCTGATAATGTTCTAGTGCATGATCTCTAATCGGTTTGTTTATATTAACTATATTTAATATTTGTTTTAGTTTTCCTAACTCAAATGAAATTTGTACTTTTGGGTCCATCTCATACTTAAAATAAATTTAACCTGCATTCTGCGACGCTGGTACTTGTAGTTTCTTCAGGTTGGGAACTCCTGTTCCTTTGGATCCCGCCGGTCAAAGATATGAACCGTGGTCTCGCCTTCCTTCTTTTTTTTTTCACTTATTGTTCTTTTTTTTTTTTTTTTTTTTTTTACTTGTTCATTATTTATTTAGCTTTTTCACTTTTTCACTTGTTGTTTTTTTTTTTAATATGGTTTTTTTTTTCTGCTTTTATTTTCACTTGCACTTTCATCTATTTTAGATGATAAAACTGTTATCATGTCTTATAGTTTTTTGTTTTTTTTTTTTTACTCTTCCACTTCACCTTTAAACCATTTGAGGTTTTTGATGTATTCACTTTCACTGTTTAGGAAATCCATCCATCGCACCAAAACTTGACGTAGACCACTGATCATTCTCGCATTGTTTATGTTCGCGTTTTTAAATGTTATGGCTTCGTGCACAAGCTCGTGAATTCTTTCTTCATAAATTGCTGCCACTATAGGGTTCGGAAACTCAACTAAGAACTGAAGTAATTCGTCTATTAAATGCAAAGTTGTATTTTGCACTGCCATTGTTCTTTTTTTTTTTCTTTAATTATTTTTAGAGTACTCTGTACAACTCATATGCTACTTCACATAGCCGACCATACGTGTTTTTTTTATCGTTATATATTTGATAATCTACTAGGATTTGCTCAAATATTGGCATTTGAGTTTCGTAACGAGATAATGAGGTAGTTTCAAAATACCCAATTATGTCCGCTGACAATTCTAATATATCCTCATGTAATGGGATAAAGGGACCAGTATATTCTTCTGGTTCTGAATTGTCATAATCTTCTATTTCATTAGATTCATTTTCATTAATTATTGCCATCTTAAATTGATCACATCACTATCAATGAATTTTAACACAACACTCACTTTAGTTGTTTTAGAAGATTGCCGATTGAAGTCACGGTCGCCATGTAATATTCTAAGTTTTTATATTTTTCACCACTTAGCGGACTTCGGCTTTACACTGCAATTTACTTTACTTACACTGTAAAGTTTCTTTCTTGATCGTTGGAGTCATCGAGGCCTTACCTTGGGTAGGGGGACTCTCGATGCTCTTGAAATAATAACACGAAGAATTTGGTTTGGAATCTCAGTTGAGCAACTGATCATTGATAACTGTCGACTTGCGATCGATCTCTGGAGACTGACCGCGTTCTAACAATTTTGGTTTATTTTATACTCTGAGTTGTGTAGGTGTACATGGTTTTTACATAAGGGCTTATGTATCGAATGTTTCTATTTCTGTGTTTCTATTTGCTTGTAATAATTCCTAATGCATTTCTGTAATTTTCGGTTGATGCGCATTAGCCTATAAATCATGCCTCGAGTTGGTCTTTGCGAAGGCGGGTAAGAAATGGAAACTTAGGTAACCTTTTCAAGTGCATTTCATAGCGTGAGAAAGTATTGCATATGCAACGTAATGAATGGCCTTCGACTATGTCAACTTTCGGGTACTTGAAAGGGATAAAAAGGATGTGTTTAGAAAAGTCGTAAAAAACCCTGGCCATGTGTTTTATGTTAATGTGTCAGAATGAGAATAGGAGAAAATAGGAAAGGACCAACGCGATTTTGTTAACCGATTCTATACTTTGAATTTTAATGTGTTATTTGAGATTTCCCATATGTAGATTTTTAATGTTTAGCAGATATGCTACAACCGAAATCATCATCTTTGGATGCAAACTTCAAGTTTCCACCAACTTTGACCAAAAACATCTACTTTGACCGAAAACATCAACTTTGGTCGCAAACCTCGAGTTTCCACCAACTTTGACCAAAAACATCTACTTTGACCGAAATCATCATCTTTGGTTGCAAACTTCAAGTTTCCACCAACTTTGACCAAAAACATCCACTTTGACCGAAAGCATCAACTTCGGTCGCAAACGTCGAGTTTCCACCAACTTTGACCAAAAACATCTACTTTGACCGAAAACATCAACTTTGGTCGCAAACCTCGAGTTTCCACCAACTTTGACCAAAAACATCTACTTTGACCGAAATCATCATCTTTGGTTGCAAACTTCCAGTTTCCACCAACTTTGACCAAAAACATCTAATTTGACCGAAATCATCATCTTTGGTTGCAAACTTTCAGTTTCTAACAACTTTGACCAAAAACATCTACTTTGACCGAAATCATCATCTTTGGTTGCAAACTTCAAGTTTCCACCAACTTTGACCAAAAACATCAACTTTGACCAAAAACATCATCTTTGGTCGCAAACTTCAAGTTTCCACCAACTTTGACCAAAAACATCAACTTTGACCGAAATCATCATCTTTGGTTGCAAACCTCGAGTTTCCACCAACTTTGACCGAAAACATCTACTTTGACCGAAAACATCATCTTTGGTTGCAAACTTCCAGTTTCCACCAACTTTGACCAAAAACATCTACTTTGACCGAAATCATCATCTTTGGTCGCAAACCTCGAGTTTCCACCAACTTTGACCAAAAACATCTACTTTGACCGAAAACATCATCTTTGGTTGCAAACTTCCAGTTTCCACCAACTTTGACCAAAAACATATACTTTGACCGAAATCATCATCTTTGGTTGCAAACTTCCAGTTTCCACCAACTTTGACCAAAAACATCTACTTTGACCGAAATAATCATCTTTGATTGCAAACTTCCAGTTTCCACCAACTTTGACCAAAAACATCTACTTTGACCGAAAACATCAACTTTGGTCGCAAACCTCGAGTTTCCACCAACTTTGACCAAAAACATCAACTTTGACCGAAATCATCATCTTTGGTCGCAAACTTCCAGTTTCCACCAACTTTGACCAAAAACATCAACTTTGACCGAAAACATGATCTTTGGTCGCAAACTTCCAGTTTCCACCAACTTTGACCAAAAACATCAACTTTGACCGAAATCATCATCTTTGGTTGCACACTTCCAGTTTCCACCAACTTTGACCGAAAACATCAACTTTGGTCGCAAACCTCGAGTTTCCACCAACTTTGACCAAAAACATCTACTTTGACCGAAATCATCATCTTTGGTCGCAAACCTCGAGTTTCCACCAACTTTGACCAAAAACATCTACTTTGACCGAAAACATCATCTTTGGTTGCAAACTTCCAGTTTCCACCAACTTTGACCAAAAACATATACTTTGACCGAAATCATCATCTTTGGTTGCAAACTTCCAGTTTCCACCAACTTTGACCAAAAACATCTACTTTGACCGAAATAATCATCTTTGATTGCAAACTTCCAGTTTCCACCAACTTTGACCAAAAACATCTACTTTGACCGAAATAATCATCTTTGGTTGCAAACTTCCAGTTTCCACCAACTTTGACCAAAAACATCTACTTTGACCGAAATTATCATCTTTGGTTGCAAACTTCCAGTTTCCACCAACTTTGACCAAAAACATCAACTTTGACCGAAATCATCATCTTTGGTCGCAAACTTCCAGTTTCCACCAACTTTGACCAAAAACATCAACTTTGACCGAAATCATCATCTTTGGTTGCACACTTCCAGTTTCCACCAACTTTGACCGAAAACATCAACTTTGGTCGCAAACCTCGAGTTTCCACCAACTTTGACCAAAAACATCAACTTTGACCGAAAACATCATCTTTGGTTGCACACTTCCAGTTTCCACCAACTTTGACCAAAAACATCTACTTTGACCGAAATCATCATCTTTGGTCGCAAACTTCAAGTTTCCACCAACTTTGACCAAAAACATCAACTTTGACCGAAATCATCATCTTTGGTTGCACACTTCCAGTTTCCACCAACTTTGACCGAAAACATCAACTTTGGTCGCAAACCTCGAGTTTCCACCAACTTTGACCAAAAACATCAACTTTGACCGAAAACATCATCTTTGGTTGCAAACTTCCAGTTTCCACCAACTTTGACCAAAAACATCTACTTTGACCGAAATCATCATCTTTGGTCGCAAACCTCGAGTTTCCACCAATTTTGACCAAAAACATCTACTTTGAACGAAATCATCATCTTTGGTTGTAAACTTCCAATTTCCACCAACTTTGACCAAAAACATCTACTTTGAAAGAAATCATCAACTTTTTTCGCAAACTTCAAGTTTCCACCAACTTTGACCAAAAACATCAACTTTGACCGAAATCATCATCTTTGGTTGCACACTTCCAGTTTCCACCAACTTTGACCAAAAACATCAACTTTGGTCGCAAACCTCGAGTTTCCACCAACTTTGACCAAAAACATCAACTTTGACCGAAATCATCATCTTTGGTTGCAAACTTCCAGTTTCCACCAACTTTGACCAAAAACATCTACTTTGACCGAAATCATCAACTTTTTTCGCAAACTTCAAGTTTCCACCAACGTTGACCAAAAACATCAACTTTGACCGAAATCATCATCTTTGGTTGCAAACTTCCAGTTTCCACCAACTTTGACCAAAAACATCTACTTTGACCGAAATCATCATCTTTGGTCGCAAACCTCGAGTTTCCACCAACTTTGACCAAAAACATCTACTTTGACCGAAATCATCATCTTTGGTTGCAAACTTCCAGTTTCCACCAACTTTGACCAAAAACATCTACTTTGACCGAAATCATCAACTTTTTTCGCAAACTTCCAGTTTCCACCAACTTTGACCAAAAACATCAACTTTGACCGAAATCATCATCTTTGGTTGCAAACTTCAAGTTTCCACCAACTTTGACCAAAAACATCTACTTTGACCGAAATCATCAACTTTTTTCGCAAACTTCAAGTTTCCACCAACGTTGACCAAAAACATCAACTTTGACCGTGATCATCATCTTTGGTTGCAAACTTCCAGTTTCCACCAACTTTGACCAAAAACATCTACTTTGACCGAAATCATCATCTTTGGTCGCAAACCTCGAGTTTCCACCAACTTTGACCAAAAACATCAACTTTGACCGAAATCATCATCTTTGGTTGCAAACTTCCAGTTTCCACCAACTTTGACCAAAAAACATCTACTTTGACCGAAATCATCATCTTTGGTTGCAAACTTCCAGTTTCCACCAACTTTGACCAAAAACATCTACTTTGACCGAAATCATCATCTTTGGTTGCAAACTTCAAGTTTCCACCAACTTTGACCAAAAACATCTACTTTGACCGAAAACATCATCTTTTTTTCGCAAACTTCAAGTTTCCACCAACTTTGACCAAAAACATCAACTTTGACCGAAATCATCATCTTTGGTTGCAAACTTCCAGTTTCCACCAACTTTGACCAAAAACATCTACTTTGACCGAAACCATCATCTTTGGTCGCAAACTTCCAGTTTCCTCCAACTTTGACCAAAAACATCTACTTTGACCGAAATCATCATCTTTGGTAGCAAACTTCAAGTTTCCACCAACTTTGAGCAAAAACATCAACTTTGACCGAAATCATCATCTTTGGTTGCACACTTCCAGTTTCCACCAACTTTGACCGAAATCATCAACTTTGGTCGCAAACCTCGAGTTTCTACCAACTTTGACCAAAAACATCAACTTTGACCGAAAACATCAACTTTGGTCGCAAACTTCAAGTTTCCATCAACTTTGACCAAAAACATCTACTTTGACCGAAATCATCATCTTTGGTCGCAAACTTCAAGTTTCCACCAACTTTGACCAAAAACATCAACTTTGACCGAAATCATCATCTTTGGTTGCACACTTCCAGTTTCCACCAACTTTGACCGAAAACATCAACTTTGGTCGCAAACCTCGAGTTTCCACCAACTTTGACCAAAAACATCAACTTTGACCGAAATCATCATCTTTGGTTGCAAACTTCCAGTTTCCACCAACTTTGACCAAAAACATCAACTTTGACCGAAATCATCATCTTTGGTTGCAAACTTCCAGTTTCCACCAACTTTGAAAAAAAAACATCTACTTTGACCGAAATCATCATCTTTGGTTGCAAACTTCAAGTTTCCACCAACTTTGACCAAAAACATCTACTTTGACCGAAAACATCATCTTTTTTTCGCAAACTTCAAGTTTCCACCAACTTTGACCAAAAACATCAACTTTGACCGAAATCATCATCTTTGGTTGCAAACTTCCAGTTTCCACCAACTTTGACCAAAAACATCTACTTTGACCGAAATCATCATCTTTGGTCGCAAACTTCCAGTTTCCTCCAACTTTGACCAAAAACATCTACTTTGACCGAAATCATCATCTTTGGTTGCAAACTTCCAGTTTCCACCAACTTTGACCAAAAACATCTACTTTGACCGAAATCATCATCTTTGGTCGCAAACTTCCAGTTTCCTCCAACTTTGACCAAAAACATCTACTTTGACCGAAATCATCATCTTTGGTTGCAAACTTCCAGTTTCCACCAACTTTGACCAAAAACATCTACTTTGACCGAAAACATCATCTTTGGTTGCAAACTTCCAGTTTCCACCAACTTTGACCAAAAACATCTACTTTGACCGAAATCATCATCTTTGGTTGCAAACTTCCAGTTTCCACCAACTTTGACCAAAAACATCAACTTTGACCGAAATCATCATCTTTGGTTGCAAACCTCGAGTTTCCACCAACTTTGACCAAAAACATCTACTTTGACCGAAATCATCATCTTTGGTTGCAAACTTCCAGTTTCCACCAACTTTGACCAAAAACATCTACTTTGACCGAAATCATCATCTTTGGTTCCAAACTTCCAGTTTCCACCAACTTTGACCAAAAACATCAACTTTGACCGAAATCATCATCTTTGGTTGCAAACTTCAAGTTTCCACCAACTTTAACCAAAAACATCTACTTTGACCGAAAACATCAAGTTTGGTCGCAAACTTCAAGTTTCCACCAACTTTGACCAAAAATATCAACTTTGACCGAAAACATCATCTTTTTTTCGCAAACTTCAAGTTTCCACCAACTTTGACCAAAAACATCTACTTTGACCGAAATCATCATCTTTGGTTGCAAACTTCCAGTTTCCACCAACTTTGACCAAAACCATCTACTTTGACCGAAATCATCATCTTTGGTTGCAAACTTCAAGTTTCCACCAACTTTGACCAAAAACATCTACTTTGACCGAAAACATCAACTTTGGTCGCGAACTTCAAGTTTCCACCAACATTGACCAAAAACATCAACTTTGACCGAAATCATCATCTTTGGTTGCAAACTTCCAGTTTCCACCAACTTTGACCAAAAACATCAACTTTGACCGAAAAACATCATCTTTGGTCGCAAACTTCCAGTTTCCACCAACTTTGACCAAAAACATCAACTTTGACCGAAAACATCATCTTTTTTTCGCAAACTTCAAGTTTCCACCAACTTTGACCAAAAACATCTACTTTGACCGAAATCATCATCTTTGGTTGCAAACTTCCAGTTTCCACCAACTTTGATCGAAAACATCAACTTTGACCGAAAACATCAACTTTGGTCGCAAATCTCGAGTTCCACCAACTTTGACCAAAAACATCTACTTTGACCGAAATCATCATCTTTGGTTGCAAACTTCCAGTTTCCACCAACTTTGACCAAAAACATCTACTTTGACCGAAATCATCATCTTTGGTTGCAAACTTCCAGTTTCCACCAACTTTGACCAAAAACATCAACTTTGACCGAAAACATCATCTTTGGTTGCAAACTTCCAGTTTCCACCAACATTGACCAAAAACATCTACTTTGACCAAAATCATCATCTTTGGTTGCAAACTTCCAGTTTCCACCAACTTTGACCAAAAACATCTACTTTCACCGAAATCATCATCTTTGGTTGCAAACCTAAAGTTTCCACCAACTTTGACCAAAAACATCAACTTTGACCGAAAACATCATCTTTGGTTGCAAACTTCCAGTTTCCACCAACTTTGACCAAAAACATCTACTTTGACCAAAATCATCATCTTTGGTTGCAAACTTCCAGTTTCCACCAACTTTGACCAAAAACATCAACTTTGACCGAAATCATCATCTTTGGTTGCAAACTTCCAGTTTCCACCAACTTTGACCAAAAACATCTACTTTGACCGAAATCATCATCTTTGGTTGTAAACTTCCATTTTTCACCAACTTTGACCAAAAACATCTACTATGACCGAAAACATCATCTTTGGTTGCAAACTTCCAGTTTCCACCAACTTTGACCAAAAACATCAACTTTGACCGAAATCATCATCTTTGGTTGCAAACTTCAAGTTTCCACCAACTTTAACCAAAAACATCTACTTTGACCGAAAACATCAAGTTTGGTCGCAAACTTCAAGTTTCCACCAACTTTGACCAAAAACATCAACTTTGACCGAAATCATCATCTTTGGTTGCAAACTTCCAGTTTCCACCAACTTTGACCAAAAACATCTACTTTGACCGAAATCATCATCTTTGGTCGCAAACTTCCAGTTTCCTCCAACTTTGACCAAAAACATCTACTTTGACCGAAATCATCATCTTTGGTCGCAAACTTCAAGTTTCCACCAACTTTGACCAAAAACATCAACTTTGACCGAAATCATCATCTTTGGTTGCACACTTCCAGTTTCCACCAACTTTGACCGAAATCATCAACTTTGGTCGCAAACCTCGAGTTTCCACCAACTTTGACCAAAAACATCAACTTTGACCGAAAACATCAACTTTGGTCGCAAACTTCAAGTTTCCACCAACTTTGACCAAAAACATCTACTTTTACCGAAATCATCATCTTTGGTTGCAAACTTCCAAATTCCACCAACTTTGACCAAAAACATCAACTTTTACCGGAATCATCATCTTTGGATGCACACTTCCAGTTTCCACCAACTTTGACCGAAAACATCAACTTTGGTCGCAAACCTCGAGTTTCCACCAACTTTGACCAAAAACATCAACTTTGACCGAAATCATCATCTTTGGTTGCAAACTTCCAGTTTCCACAACATTTGACCAAAAACATCTACTTTGACCGAAATCATCAACTTTTTTCGCAAACTTCAAGTTTCCACCAACGTTGACCAAAAACATCAACTTTGACCGAAACCATCAACTTTGGTTGCAAACTTCCAGTTTCCACCAAATTTGACCAAAAACATCTACTTTGACCGAAATCATCATCTTTGGTTGCACACTTCCAGTTTCCACCAACTTTGACCGAAAACATCAAATTTGGTGGCAAACTTCAAGTTTCCACCAACATTGACCAAAAACAACAACTTTGACCGAAAACATCAACTTTGGTCGCAAACATCAAGTTTCCACCAACTTTGACCAAAAACATCTACTTTGACCGAAATCATCATCTTTGGTCGCAAACTTCAAGTTTCCACCAACTTTGACCAAAAACATCAACTTTGACCGAAATCATCATCTTTGGTTGCACACTTCCAGTTTCCACCAACTTTGACCGAAAACATCAACTTTGGTCGCAAACCTCGAGTTTCCACCAACTTTGACCAAAAACATCAACTTTGACCGAAAACATCATCTTTGGTTGCAAACTTCCAGTTTCCACCAACTTTGACCAAAAACATCTACTTTGACCGAAATCATCAACTTTTTTCGCAAACTTCAAGTTTCCACCAACGTTGACCAAAAACATCAACTTTGACCGAAATCATCATCTTTGGTTGCAAACTTCCAGTTTCCACCAACTTTGACCAAAAACATCTACTTTGACCGAAATCATCAACTTTTTTCGCAAACTTCAAGTTTCCACCAACTTTGACCAAAATCATCAACTTTGACCGAAATCATCATCTTTGGTTGCACACTTCCAGTTTCCACCAACTTTGACCAAAAACATCAACTTTGGTCGCAAACCTCGAGTTTCCACCAACTTTGACCAAAAACATCAACTTTGACCGAAAACATCATCTTTGGTTGCAAACTTCAAGTTTCCATCAACTTTGACCAAAAACATCAACTTTGACCGAAATCATCATCTTTGGTTGCACACTTCCAGTTTCCACCAACTTTGACCGAAAACATCAACTTTGGTCGCAAACCTCGAGTTTCCACCAACTTTGACCAAAAACATCTACTTTGACCGAAAACATCATCTTTGGTTGCAAACTTCCAGTTTCCACCACATTTGACCAAAAACATCTACTTTGACCGAAATCATCAACTTTTTTCGCAAACTTCAAATTTCCACCAACTTTGACCAAAAACATCAACTTTGACCGAAACCATCAACTTTGGTTGCAAACTTCCAGTTTCCACCAAATTTGACCAAAAACATCTACTTTG
>NW_026045104.1:20000-35702 GCF_943734845.2 Anopheles funestus | reverse complement strand
TCGATCAGTAGAAAGATGGGAAGCCCAAGGAAACCTTCCTAGGCTAGGTGCACGCAAGTGAGTATGGATCGATCAGTAGAAAGATGGGAAGCCCAAGGAAACCTTCCTAGGCTAGGTGCACGCAAGTGAGTATGGATCGATCAGTAGAAAGATGGGAAGCCATAGGAAACCTTCCTAGGCTAGGTGCACGCAAGTGAGTATGGATCGATCAGTAGAAAGATGGGAAGCCCAAGGAAACCTTCCTAGGCTAGGTGCACGCAAGTGAGTATGGATCGATCAGTAGAAAGATGGGAAGCCCAAGGAAACCTTCCTAGGCTAGGTGCACGCAAGTGAGTATGGATCGATCAGTAGAAAGATGGGAAGCCATAGGAAACCTTCCTAGGCTAGGTGCACGCAAGTGAGTATGGATCGATCAGTAGAAAGATGGGAAGCCCAAGGAAACCTTCCTAGGCTAGGTGCACGCAAGTGAGTATGGATCGATCAGTAGAAAGATGGGAAGCCCAAGGAAACCTTCCTAGGCTAGGTGCACGCAAGTGAGTATGGATCGATCAGTAGAAAGATGGGAAGCCATAGGAAACCTTCCTAGGCTAGGTGCACGCAAGTGAGTATGGATCGATCAGTAGAAAGTGGGAAGCCCAGTACCAAATGCCCTAGTGAAGACCGTAAACGAATATCATGAACCGAGAAGGAGCACCAAATGCCCTAGTGAAGACCGTAAACGAATATCATGAACCGAGAAGGAGCACCTAAATGCCCTAGTGAAGACCGTAAACGAATATCAAGAACCGATAAGGAGCACCAAATGCCCTAGTGAAGACCGTAAACGAATATCATGAACCGATAAGGAGCACCAAATGCCCTAGTGAAGACCGTAAACGAATATCATGAACCGATAAGGAGCACCAAAATGCCCTAGTGAAGACCGTAAACGAATATCATGAACCGATAAGGAGCACCAAATGCCCTAGTGAAGACCGTAAACGAATATCATGAACCGATAAGGAGCACCAAATGCCCTAGTGAAGACCGTAAACGAATATCATGAACCGATAAGGAGCACCAAATGCCCTAGTGAAGACCGTAAACGAATATCATGAACCGATAAGGAGCACCAAATGCCCTAGTGAAGACCGTAAACGAATATCATGAACCGAGAAGTAGCAAACGAATGCCTGAAAATGTACCAAGTCCTCGGTATAGAGTAACGAGAGTTAACCGCCGTGATGTATGCAATGTGGGCAGCCATTGCATGGGTTCTGGACTTGGTTCGCGAATAACTTTTTTGCTAGACATCGGACAAAGTTGACGTGGAAGAACGAAATGTAGCATTTGATGCCACCTATCCAAAACTTTTTCAAGATTGAAGATCCGATCGATACAGCCTGAGTTATAGGCAAAAGTTGGTTCAAAATTGAGCATTTTTAATGGTGAAAAATCGGTAATCCTCGAATAGCTCCTGTTGGAAGCATCGGACCACATGGTCGTGGAGGAACATATTGTAGCGTGCGGTGTCAAGTATCGACACCCAAAACCGCATGTCCGATGGACGGAAAATGACCAAGTTATAGTGAAAACTTGGTTGCAACCAAATTCCCGAAGAAGTGCAACGAGAAGGTGAATGCGATGGTTGTTCGTCGAATAGCTCCGGCCACAGACATGGTAGCGATTAGTGGTGCATGGAAGAAATCTAGCCACAAGTGCCATCTACCCATGGCCAGAAGAAAGTGTGGCCATATCTTGGATACCGGCGGAGCTATGGGGCAAATATGGGCCAAAAAATGGTGCAAGTTGGACCAAAAATCCGACCAAGTGCGCGAGGCGCTTTCGTGAATAGCTCCGGCCACAGACATGGTAGCGATTAGTGGTGCATTGGAAGAAATCTAGCCACAAGTGCCATCTACCCATGGCCAGAAGAAAGTGTGGCCATATCTTGGATACCGGCGGAGCTATGGGGCAAATATGGGCCAAAAATGGTGCATAGTTGGACCAAAAATCCGAAAAAAGTACCTAGGTAAATGCGATGGTTGTTCGTCGAATAGCTCCGGCCAGAGACATGGTAGCGATTAGTGGTGCATGGAAGAAATCTAGCCACAAGTGCCATCTACCCATGGCCAGAACAAAGTGTGGCCATATCTTGGATACCGGCGGAGCTATGGGGCAAATACGGGCCAACAATGGTGCCAGGTGGACCAAAAATCCGACCAAGTGCGCGAGGCGCTTTTCGTGAATAGCTCCGGCCACAGACATGGTAGCGATTAGTGGTGCATGGAAGAAATCTAGCCACAAGTGCCATCTACCCATGGCCAGAAGAAAGTGTGGCCATATCTTGGATACCGGCGGAGCTATGGGGCAAATATGGGCCAAAAATGGTGCAAGTTGGACCAAAAATCCGAAAAAAGTACCTAGGTAAATGCGATGGTTGTTCGTCGAATAGCTCCGGCCACAGACATGGTAGCGATTAGTGGTGCATGGAAGAAATCTAGCCACAAGTGCCATCTACCCATGGCCAGAAGAAAGTGTGGCCATATCTTGGATACCGGCGGAGCTATGGGGCAAATATGGGCCAAAAATGGTGCAAGTTGGACCAAAAATCCGACCAAGTGCGCGAGGCGCTTTCGTGAATAGCTCCGGCCACAGACATGGTAGCGATTAGTGGTGCATGGAAGAAATCTAGCCACAAGTGCCATCTACCCATGGCCAGAAGAAAGTGTGGCGCTATCTTGGATACCGGCGGAGCTATGGGGCAAATATGGGCCAAAAATGGTGAAGTTGGACCAAAAATCCGACCAAGTGCGCGAGGCGCTTTCGTGAATAGCTCCGGCCACAGACATGGTAGCGATTAGTGGTGCATGGAAGAAATCTAGCCACAAGTGCCATCTAGCCATGGCCAGAAGAAAGTGTGGCCATATCTTGGATACCGGCGGAGCTATGGGGCAAATATGGGCCAAAAATGGTGCAAGTTGGACCAAAAATCCGAAAAAGTACCTAGGTAAATGCGATGGTTGTTCGTCGAATAGCTCCGGCCACAGACATGGTAGCGATTAGTGGTGCATGGAAGAAATCTAGCCACAAGTGCCATCTACCCATGGCCAGAAGAAAGTGTGGCCATATCTTGGATACCGGCGGAGCTATGGGGCAAATATGGGCCAAAAATGGTGCAAGTTGGACCAAAAATCCGACCAAGTGCGCGAGGTAAATGCGCTGGTTGTTCGTCGAATAGCTCCGGCCACAGACATGGTAGCGATTAGTGGTGCATGGAAGAAATCTAGCCACAAGTGCCATCTACCCATGGCCAGAAGAAAGTGTGGCCATATCTTGGATACCGGCGGAGCTATGGGGCAAATATGGGCCAAAAATGGTGCAAGTTGGACCAAAAATCCGAAAAAGTAGCTAGGTAAATGCGATGGTTGTTCGTCGAATAGCTCCGGCCAGAGACATGGTAGCGATTAGTGGTGCATGGAAGAAATCTAGCCACAAGTGCCATCTACCCATGGCCAGAAGAAAGTGTGGCCATATCTTGGATACCGGCGGAGCTATGGGGCAAATATGGGCCAAAAATGGTGCAAGTTGGACCAAAAATCCGACCAAGTGCGCGAGGCGCTTTCGTGAATAGCTCCGGCCACAGACATGGTAGCGATTAGTGGTGCATGGAAGAAATCTAGCCACAAGTGCCATCTACCCATGGCCAGAAGAAAGTGTGGCCATATCTTGGATACCGGCGGAGCTATGGGGCAAATATGGGCCAAAAATGGTGCAAGTTGGACCAAAAATCCGACCAAGTGCGCGAGGCGCTTTCGTGAATAGCTCCGGCCACAGACATGGTAGCGATTAGTGGTGCATGGAAGAAATCTAGCCACAAGTGCCATCTACCCATGGCCAGAAGAAAGTGTGGCCATATCTTGGATACCGGCGGAGCTATGGGGCAAATATGGGCCAAAAATGGTGCAAGTTGGACCAAAAATCCGACCAAGTGCGCGAGGCGCTTTCGTGAATAGCTCCGGCCACAGACATGGTAGCGATTAGTGGTGCATGGAAGAAATCTAGCCACAAGTGCCATCTAGCCATGGCCAGAAGAAAGTGTGGCCATATCTTGGATACCGGCGGAGCTATGGGGCAAATATGGGCCAAAAATGGTGAAGTTGGACCAAAAATCCGACCAAGTGCGCGAGGCGCTTTCGTGAATAGCTCCGGCCACAGACATGGTAGCGATTAGTGGTGCATGGAAGAAATCTAGCCACAAGTGCCATCTACCCATGGCCAGAAGAAAGTGTGGCCATATCTTGGATACCGGCGGAGCTATGGGGCAAATATGGGCCAAAAATGGTGCAAGATGGACCAAAAATCCGAAAAAGTACCTAGGTAAATGCGATGGTTGTTCGTCGAATAGCTCCGGCCACAGACATGGTAGCGATTAGTGGTGCATGGAAGAAATCTAGCCACAAGTGCCATCTAGCCATGGCCAGAAGAAAGTGTGGCCATATCTTGGATACCGGCGGAGCTATGGGGCAAATATGGGCCAAAAATGGGTAAAATTGTACGGTCCAAAGCCAAGGGTAAATTTTTTTATTCCTCTAATAACTTCTAGTACAGACATTGAATCGGTTGGTGATGTATGGATGAAATGTAGCAAACAGTTGGAACTACCCATAAAATCTTAAAGATTGACGATCCAATGTATAGAACCGGAGTAATGTGCGATACTTGGTGAAAAATCGAGTGAAAAATTAGCTATAAACTGTTTTTGGCCCATAACTCGAATACTAGACATCGGAAGGGTGGGTCGTAGAACGATTTTTTGTTGCCCTATCGATTCCCTATCGAACGAGCAAAAGTTGTTTTTTTGACCAAAAAGGACCCCTACTCTAGTAAAATTGGCCTGATTTTACTAGTCCCCGGTACCCGTACAGGCAAAATGAGCAAAATGCTCAAGTATGAATGGTTTTTGGCCCATAACTCGAATACTAGACGTCGCAGGGGGGTGTCGTGGAACAATTTTTGGTAGCCCTTGAAATTATCTATCGAATGACATATACTTGATTTTTTGACCAAAAAGTTCCTAGACTAGTAAAAATCGCATCATTTTACTAGAGTCGGGTACCCTGGACGAAAAACCGCAATTATAGCGGTTTTTGGCTAATAACTCGAATACTAGACGTCGCAGGGGGGTGTCGTGGAACAATTTTTGGTAGCCCTTGAAATTATCTATCGAATGACATATACTTGATTTTTTGACCAAAAAGTTCCTAGACTAGTAAAAATCGCATCATTTTACTAGAGTCGGGTACCCTGGACGAAAAACCGCTATAATTGCGGTTTTTGGCTAATAACTCGAATACTAGACGTCGCAGGGGGGTGTCGTGGAACAATTTTTGGTAGCCCTTGAAATTATCTATCGAATGACATATACTTGATTTTTGGCCAAAAAGTTCCCTAGACTAGTAAAAATCGCATCATTTTACTAGAGTCGGGTACCCTGGACGAAAAACCGCTATAGTTGCGGTTTTTGGCTAATAACTCGAATACTAGGCGTCGGAGGGGGGTGCCGTGGAACAATTTTTGGTAGCCCTTGAAATTATCTATCGAATGACATATACTTGATTTTTTGACCAAAAAGTTCCTAGACTAGTAAAAATCGCATCATTTTACTAGAGTCGGGTACCCTGTACGAAAAACCGCTATAGTTGCGGTTTTTGGCCAATAACTCGAATACTAGACGTCGGAGGGGGGTGCCGTAGAACAATTTTTTGTAGCCCTTGAAATTACCTTTCGAATGATATATAGTGGTTTTTTGGTCAAAAAGTGACCCCGAGACTAGTAACCCTCCATACACAAAACCGCCTAAAAAGTTTTGGTTTTGCAAAATTTTGAAAAGTGCGTCAAAAAAATTTTTTCAAAAAGTACCAAATCGTGATCAGAACTCACTATAGACCATAAAAAGTGAAATCCGATGGTCATTTGCAACACTTGGTCAATCGAGAAAAATTTCACTTTTTTACTAGAGTCGGGTACCCTGAACGAAAAATCGCTCAAGTGATGGTTTTTGGCCAATAACTCGAATACTAGACGTCGGAGGGGGGTGCCGTAGAACAATTTTTTGTAGCCCTTGAAATTACCTTTCGAATGATATATAGTGGTTTTTTGGTCAAACAGTGACCCCGAGACTAGTAACCCTCCATACACAAAACCGCCTACAAAAACTTTGTTTTGAAAAATTTTGAAAAGTTCAAAAAAATTTTTTTTTCAAAAACTACTAAAACGTGATAAGAACTTACTATAGACCATGAAAAGTGATATCCGATGATAATTTGCAAAAGTTGGTAACTAGTAAAAAATTTCACTTTTTTACTAGAGTCGGTGCAACGAGAAAAAAAAAGTCCGTGATGGAGAAAAATGGCACGTTTTCCACGCCTGTACGCTTTCGTTTTCTATATAGGGGGTAGGTGAGCCAGAAGCATGAATTTGACTGAGTACGTATCTTTATGAATTGGGCCCTTCTAAATCGATTGAGACTACCCCCAGGACGATCGGACGACTGCTTCTGGCTCAAAATGTGGTTTTTAGATTTTGATCGTCAATTATGAGAGAAAAAATCGATTAGAAGTAAAGATACGAAATGCTTGGTCTAAGTTGGGAAACGACTTCGGATATTTGTTGGACGTTGTCGTAGAAGGTCCGAGGACCAAGGAAAAGTGATTTCCAAGTGGATTTATGCACTATTAGTCGATGGTAAGATGTGAAATTAGTAGAACTTACCATACAGTTTGCGAAGTTGAAGCAATCGGTTGGTGAATATGGTACTGTCTGTCCAATTTGGTGGTTCGGAATGAGTGAAACGATGTTGATGATGGATAGACGTTCCGATTGCCCCCGATCGGGGAACATATAGTGGTCTTTAAGGTCCAAGTACCTATGTTTTGGTAAGCAGAACTGAGAGTTAAAGGATGAAAGTCGGCCATTCCTAATATCATCCTATCGGTGGTTCGCGAGTTGTTTGAGGACCGGAGCAGCTCGCGATGAAACGGTCCTAGGGTATTGGTTATCCATCCAAGGAAGAGTAAATGCGATCCTAGATGTGTGTCGTTGGCCGTTCTACCGGTATCGCCTATCGATGAGATATCGACGGGCATGCCTTACTCGAAAGTTGAATTCTAGGATCGATGGTCAAACAGACCTATGAGCGATAAACCAAACTGAACACGTATTGATGTCGGCTTTTCCTATCATTTGATGCCGCAGGTTGTTTAGGGACCGGAGCAACTTGCGGCCGAGACGGTCCCCGGGGGTTTCTTTCTCCAAGGAGTGGAAACTATTAAGCAAGAGTTGTAGCAAGATACGATCCTCTGATGTGTCGTTGGCCGTTCATGCGGTATCGCCTGTCGATGAGATATCGATGGGCATGCCTTACTCTACCGACCTTCTAATTGAGAGTATTAATCAGGGATCGATGGTCAAACAAGACCAATGAGCGATAAACCAAACTGAACACGTATTGATGTCGGCTTTTCCTATCATTTGATGCCGCAGGTTGTTTAGGGACCGGAGCAGCTTGCGGCCGAGACGGTCCCCGGGGGTTTCTTTCTCCAAGGAGAAGAAACGATTAAGCAAAAGTTGTAGCAAGATACGATCCTCTGATGTGTCGTTGGCCGTTCAAGCGGTATCGCCTGTCGATGAGATATCGATGGGCATGCCTTACTCTCCCGACTGGATTACTGAGAGTTTAATCAGGGATCGATGGTCAAACAGACCAATGAGCGATAAACCAAACTGAACACGTATTGATGTCGGCATTTCCTATCATTTGTCGCAGGTTGTTTAGGGACCGGAGCAGCTTGCGACCGAGACGGTCCCCGGGGGTTTCTTTCTCTAAGGAGTGGAAACGATTAAGCAAAAGTCGTAGCAATAATCGATCACCTGATGTGTCGTTGGCCGTTCTTGCGGTATCGCCTGTCGATGAGATATCGATGGGCATGCCTTACTCTCCTGACTGTTTAATTGAGAGTTATAATCAGGGATCGATGGTCAAAAAGACCTATGAGCGATAAACCAAACTGAACACGTGTTGATGTCGGCATTTCCTATCATTTGTCGCAGGTTGTTTAGGGACCGGAGCAGCTTGCGACCGAGACGGTCCCTTCCCGAAAGATGGTGAACCGAGTCGTCTGGCGTAAAAACCGGACGACTCGAAAGGGCTTGACCCTTTCAAGTGAGCGATAATCACATTCTACGCTCAGTTCGACAGCTACAAGGCAATCACTCGCTATGTTCAGAGCTAATACATGCAACATGCCGGCATTGTTTCCACCGACGCATGGATTCAAGACTGGTGCACTTATTAGTTAAACCGTTCGCCTCCGGGTGTTTCGAGTTCAAGTCTGGATGAGGATTGATCTTGCTGGTAATAGCTTGAGCCCCTGAATAAGGGGTCGAAGCGTACATCTTGAGACCATGTACAACATATTACCAAATCGGCACCATGGGTTCGGGTGCAAGTGATGTAACCGTGAAAGATGTTGAGCAGCCCAACATCGGTTTACACACGCATAATAGGAAGGCAGCGCTGTCGACTGGTCAGTCGTGTAAGAAGTGTGCATTATCGATCACAAATATATTGGTGATCTGTAGGTTGCGCATACACCATGCCCGGTGTAAAGTGCCGTGGTCCCCCCCGGGGGGCTGCATCAAACCGTTCGCCACGCGAACTACCCAATGGAACGAACTCGATGCATTTAATAAGAAGAAGAGATGATAATGAAACACGGTCGATTTAAGAGTTGAAAACGTTGAAATACCTATAAGCAAGTCTTAAGTTGGTGGTGACCGTTACGCCCCAACAAAATGGTGCCTTACCCTACACCAAAGAGCCATTCAACATGGTTCAAGTGAGCGATAATCACGCTCTACGCTCAGTATGACAGCTGCAAGGCAATCACTCGCTAAGTTCAGAGCTAATACATGCAACACGCCGGCATTGTTTCCACCGACGCATGGATTCAAGACTGGTGCACTTATTAGTTAAACCGTTCGCCTCCCGGTGTTTCGAGTTCAAGTCTGGATGAGGATTGTTCTTGCTGGTAATAGCTTGAGCCCCTGAATAAGGGGCCGAAGCGTACATCTTGAGAGTAAATGTACAACATATTACCAAATCGGCACCGTGGGTTCTGGTGCAAGTGATGTAACCATGAAAGATGTTGAGCAGCCCAACATCGGTTTACACACGCATAATAGGAAGGCAGCGCTGTCGACTGGTCAGTCGTGTAAGAAGTGTGCATTATCGATCTCCAATATATGAGCTCAGTATGACAGCCCAATTGGTAATCCTCGGGACCTCCAGAAAGGAAGCTGGATGAGGATTACCAAATCGAAAGTTGATAAGTGTAGTGGTACCACTTAGTCAACTTGTATCCCGAAAGATGGTGAACCGAGTCGTCTGGCGTAAAAACCGGACGACTCGAAAGGGCTTGACCCTTTCAAGTGAGCGATAATCACATTCTACGCTCAGTTCGACAGCTACAAGGCAATCACTCGCTATGTTCAGAGCTAATACATGCAACATGCCGGCATTGTTTCCACCGACGCATGGATTCAAGACTGGTGCACTTATTAGTTAAACCGTTCGCCTCCGGGTGTTTCGAGTTCAAGTCTGGATGAGGATTGATCTTGCTGGTAATAGCTTGAGCCCCTGAATAAGGGGTCGAAGCGTACATCTTGAGACCATGTACAACATATTACCAAATCGGCACCATGGGTTCGGGTGCAAGTGATGTAACCGTGAAAGATGTTGAGCAGCCCAACATCGGTTTACACACGCATAATAGGAAGGCAGCGCTGTCGACTGGTCAGTCGTGTAAGAAGTGTGCATTATCGATCACAAATATATTGGTGATCTGTAGGTTGCGCATACACCATGCCCGGTGTAAAGTGCCGTGGTCCCCCCCGGGGGGCTGCATCAAACCGTTCGCCACGCGAACTACCCAATGGAACGAACTCGATGCATTTAATAAGAAGAAGAGATGATAATGAAACACGGTCGATTTAAGAGTTGAAAACGTTGAAATGCCTATAAGCAAGTCTTAAGTTGGTGGTTTCGTTGTGCCCCAACAAATTGGTGCCTTACCCTACACCAAAGAGCCATTCAACATGGTTCAAGTGAGCGATAATCACGCTCTACGCTCAGTATGACAGCTGCAAGGCAATCACTCGCTAAGTTCAGAGCTAATACATGCAACACGCCGGCATTGTTTCCACCGACGCATGGATTCAAGACTGGTGCACTTATTAGTTAAACCGTTCGCCTCCGGGTGTTTCGAGTTCAAGTCTGGATGAGGATTGTTCTTGCTGGTAATAGCTTGAGCCCCTGAATAAGGGGCCGAAGCGTACATCTTGAGAGTAAATGTACAACATATTACCAAATCGGCACCGTGGGTTCTGGTGCAAGTGATGTAACCATGAAAGATGTTGAGCAGCCCAACATCGGTTTACACACGCATAAGGGGTTTATTGTTATCTGTAGGTTGCGCATACACCATACCCGGTGTAAAGTGCCGTGGTCCCCCAGGGGGCTGCATCAAAACGTTCGCCATGCGAACTACCCAATGGAACGAACTCGATGTATTGAAAGAGATGAACAATTAATAGCGAGAATAGGGGCCCGGAAGCAATTCCGCGGCCCTACGGTCGATTCAAGAGTTGAAACGTTGTACAATCGTGGATAGCACCTAGTGCTAATATGGTGAGAGATAATGTGTGAGGAAATTTAGTTTCCTAAAGTTTAGTTAGTGGTTTCCGTTGTGCCCTAACAAACTTAAAGTTGGTGGTGACCGTTACACCCCAACAAATTGGTGCCTTACCCAACACCAAAGAGCCATTCCATATGGTTCTAGAGAGAGAGAGTTGTGTGGAAATTTATTTCCCACTAAGCGAGTGTGTGTCTGTAGTGGAACGAATTCTGGTTGATCCTACCAGTAATATACGCTTGTCTCAAAGGTTAAGCCATGCATGTCTAAGTACAAACATAAATGAATGTGAAACCGCATAAGGCTCAGTATAACAGCTATAATTCACAAGATCATCCTACCACTAGTTACTTGGATAACTGTGGAAAATCCAGAGCTAATACATGCAACATGCCGGGACTGTTGCCCTCGCGGGTAGCTGAACTGGTGCACTTATTAGTTAAACCAATCGCCTCCGGGCGGCTTGAGTTGAAGTCTGGATAAGGACGCAGATCGTATGGTCGCTTGTCGACTGACGACAGATCTTTCAAATGTCTGCCCTATCAACTATTGATGGTAGTGTAGAGGACTACCATGGTTGCGACGGGTAACGGGGAATCAGGGTTCGATTCCGGAGAGGGAGCCTGAGAAATGGCTACCACATCCAAGGAAGGCAGCAGGCGCGTAAATTACCCAATCCCAGTACGGGGAGGTAGTGACGAGAAATAACAATATGGACCTCTCTAACGATGGTCCATAATTGGAATGAGTTGAGTATAAATCCTTCAACAAGGATCAAGTGGAGGGCAAGTCTGGTGCCAGCAGCCGCGGTAATTCCAGCTCCACTAGCGTATATTAAAGTTGTTGCGGTTAAAACGTTCGAAGTTGATTGCCCGTCCAGACACGTGACCGCCACGGGCGCCCGGTTACACGCCGGGGCCGTTCGTGCGCGCGCTCACGGCTGCGACTCACAATGGTGTACTTGGGCGTTACTCTGTGAACGAGTACCGTGCTACCGGTTAACTCCGGCACGGGCTCCTCATGGTGCTCAAGATACTCACATTTACCTTGAACAAATTAGAGTGCTCAAAGCAGGCTAAGACAAAGCGTCCGGCCCCCCCCGTGGGGTTGGCGTTGGCCGAGAATAATCTTGCATGGAATAATGGAATATGACCTCGGTTTATACGATTTCGTTGGTTTGTCAGAAACCTAGAGGTAATGATTAACAGAAGTAGTTGGGGGCATTGGTATTACGGCGCGAGAGGTGAAATTCGTAGACCGTCGTAGGACCAACTGAAGCGAAAGCGTTTGCCATGGATGCTTTCTTTAATCAAGAACGAAAGTTAGAGGATCGAAGGCGATTAGATACCGCCCTAGTTCTAACCGTAAACGATGCCAATTAGCAATTGGGAGACGCTACCCCTATTCGGTGCTCTCAGTCGCTTCCGGGAAACCAAAATCGGGTTCCGGGGGAAGTATGGTTGCAAAGTTGAAACTTAAAGGAATTGACGGAAGGGCACCACAAGAAGTGGAGCTTGCGGCTTAATTTGACTCAACACGGGAAAATTTACCAGGTCCAAACTTATCGAGGTAAGACAGATTGATAGCTCTTTCTCAAATTTAAGGGTAGTGGTGCATGGCCGTTCTTAGTTCGTGGAATGATTTGTCTGGTTAATTCCGATAACGAACGTGACTCAAACATGCTAACTAGAACGCTGTCAGCAGTGCGCCTCCGGGCGCACCTGACGTTACAGCCGGGCGGCGCCTTCACGGGCGGTCGTCGGCTACGTTTGCCCTGCTTAGCGGACAACTTGTGTTTAGCAAGCTGAGAATGAGCGATAACAGGTCCGTGATGCCCTTAGATGTTCTGGGCTGCACGCGTGCTACAATGTGGGTCGCAGCGTGTTCTCGCCAATAGGCGCCCCCATTCCGAGAGGAACGGGAAATCACTAAAATGCCCATCTAGTCGGGATTGGGGACTGCAACGGTCCCCATGAACCTGGAATTTCTAGTAAGCACTAGTCATTAGCTAGTGCTGATTACGTCCCTGCCCTTTGTACACACCGCCCGTCGCTACTACCGATGGATTATTTAGTGAGGTTTCTGGAGGCTTACCTTCCGCGGTTCCTTCGTGAGCTGCAGCTGGCATGGCTGAAGTTGACCGAACTTGATGATTTAGAGGAAGTAAAAGTCGTAACAAGGTTTCCGTAGGTGAACCTGCGGAAGGATCATTACTGATGATCGTCCGCGAGTGACCAACCATGGGCTGCCTTCGGTGTAGCTCGGTCGCTCGCTTGCTATGTGTCAGAATTTGTTGAAAGCCAACTCGTTCGTTGTACACTTTGATGGGTGACCATCACTGTGTCCCCGTGCCGAGCTAGATCTCCCCTAGCCGTAAGGCACTTGAACGCCCCTTCGACGACGAGTTGCATGTGTGTGGTATGTGTCAGAATCTGGTGAAGCTTTCTGCATGTGATGTGCCTTGTGTGGATCCGTGGCCATTGCATTGTGTCTGGTGCTTAGATACCCAGACACTTAGAACGCTTGCGCGGAAAGCAAACTCGATCGTTGTACACTTTGATGGGTGACCATCACTGTGTCTCCGTGCCGTGCTAGATCCCCCCCTAGCCGTAAGGCACTTTGAACGCCCCTTCGACGACGAGTTACAAGAGTGTGGTATGTGTCAGAATCTGGTGAAGCTTTCTGCATGTGATGTGCCTTGTGTGGATCCGTGGCCATTGCATTGTGTCTGGTGTGTAGGTACCCAGACACTTAGAACGCTTGCGCGGAAAGCAAACTCGATCGTTGTACACTTTGATGGGCAACCATCACTGTGTCTCCGTGCCGTGCTAGATCTCCCCTAGCCGTAAGGCACTTTGAACGCCCCTTCGACGACGAGTTACAAGAGTGTGGTATGTGTCATAATCTGGTGAAGCTTTCTGCATGTGATGTGCCTTGTGTGGATCCGTGGCCATTGCATTGTGTCTGGTGTGTAGGTACCCAGACACTTAAGCAAACTCGATCGTTGTACACTGTGATGGGCGAGCATCACTGTGTCTCCGTGCCGTGTAAGAGCTCCCCTGGCCATCAGGCACTTGAAAGGTCCTTCGACGACGAGTTACAATAGTGGTGTGTTAGATACGTCAGGTGATGGTATCTACTGTTGTGCAATACGTATCCGGCCACGGCACGGAACGAACGGGAACTGTGGTGCAGACATACAAAGAGTTAAGCCTATTAGTCATTAACTCTAAGGACGGGGCCATGGGGCGGTACGCAAAGGATACGGATGAGCGAGTATGCAGGCCCAATACTCAATAGCTCGATCCGATCCAAGCACATGAGTTGACTGCGGCGCCAGGTTAACCAATGTGCTAGATTCTATTTGGCCAGTAGAATCTTGTGTCTTATGCGATTTGATACCAAGACACCAGAACGAAAGTTAGTTGAAGAGTTATTAAACTCTTATGAAGTATGGTTGTGCAATCACAACTTATGACTTTAACCTATAAAGTGGATATGGACTTGCAATTATAACATGGAATCTCTACACACCCCATGAGCTCGATCCAATCCACGCACACGAGTTGCCTGAGTAGCGACAGGTATACCGATGTGCAATACGTATCCGGCCACGGCACGGAACGAACGGGAACTGTGGTGCAGACATACAAAGAGTTAAGCCTACTAGTCATTAACTCTAAGGACGGGGCCATGGGGCGGTACGCAAAGGATACGGATGAGCGAGTATGCAGGCCCAATACTCAATAGCTCGATCCGATCCAAGCACATGAGTTGACTGCGGCGCCAGGTTAACCAATGTGCTAGATTCTATTTGGCCAGTAGAATCTTGTGTCTTACGCGATTTGATACCAAGACACCAGAACGAAAGTTAGTTGAAGAGTGATTAAACTCTTATGAAGAATGGTTGTGCAATCACAACTTATGACTTTAACCTATAAAGTGGATATGGACTATCAATTATAACAT
This sequence comes from Anopheles funestus, assembly GCF_943734845.2. Lineage (NCBI taxonomy): Eukaryota > Metazoa > Arthropoda > Insecta > Diptera > Culicidae > Anopheles > Anopheles funestus. The sequence continues at coordinate 21,000 of NW_026045104.1, read as the reverse complement.
GGGGCACACACCATGTTCTCGATCCAATCCACGCACACGAGTTGCCTGAGTAGCGACAGGTATACCGATGTGCAATACGTATCCGGCCATAGGCACGGAACGAACAGGAACTGTGGTGCAGACATACAAGGGCCATGGGGCGGTACGCAAAGGATACGGATGAGCGAGTATGCAGGCCCAATACTCAATAGCTCGATCCGATCCAAGCACATGAGTTGACTGCGGCGCCAGGTTAACCGATGTGCTAAGAGAGTTGTTCCTGGGCCTTCAAAGTGACTTCAAAACTATCTTAGCGAATGGTGGCCATGGGCGTAGACATGAGCCACAAGTCACAAGGCCTGGGACTATTGGGTAATAAAGACAACTTAGTCAGAAAGTTAGTCTTTGGACGTACCACCGGGATTGTGTTACATTGGGAACCTTACTATAAAACCCTAGGCAGGGGATCACTCGGCTCATGGATCGATGAAGACCGCAGCTAAATGCGCGTCACAATGTGAACTGCAGGACACATGAACACCGATAAGTTGAACGCATATTGCGCGTCGGACGATTAAACCCGGCCGATGCACACATTCTTGAGTGCCTATCAATTCCTTGATATACAACAAACCAAACTTCAGGGTGGAGCGTGCCACAATAGAACACTATGGCGAGCAGCCCGTCTAGTGTCGTGGGGGAAACACGCTTCCACACTGTGCATAATGGCGTGCTCGGGACCTTTGTTGGGACCGCAGGGCGCTGAAAGTAAAGGGGTGAACCGCATAAATCGCACGCACGTAAACGCGCACACACACAAATAGAGTGAGACGTATCGTAGGATACCGCTAAGAGTACGTTGTGAAACATGGGGAAATTCAATCGAAAACCTCTTTGATGTCCAAGATTTCGTTGACCGTATCCGTCGTAATACTGGATCAACGTGCTTGGGGGAAAACGTCAAAGGGTTTTATAATAGTGGTGCATGATTAACCCATCGATGCCCGAGGGGAACATGTTG
>NW_026045104.1:0-15000 GCF_943734845.2 Anopheles funestus | reverse complement strand
AATTTTCTAAGTCCAGAAAATTTTCTAAGTCCCACAAAATGGAACATGATGAAGAAGATACAGAAGTTGAAAATTTTTCTAAGTCCAAAAAATTTTCTAAGTCCAGAAAATTTTCTAAGTCCAAAGTGTTGGAACAATTTCCAAAGGCCCATAGGTTGCACTGAATTTTCCTAAGTTGGCCACAAGTACCCATGAGGTATCGAGAAGGTTCACCCGAAGGACATAATATGTCCCAAAGTACCGATAGAGTACCCACAAATAGCACCGCGTTGGCCTAAGTTGGCCAAAAGTACCGATAGAGTACCCACAAGTAGCACTGAGTTGGCCTAAGTTGGCCAAAAGTACCGATAGAGTACCCACAAATAGCACCGAATGGGCCTAAGTTGGCCAAAAGTACCGATAGAGTACCCACAAGAAGCACTGAGTTGGCCTAAGTTGGCCAAAAGTACCGATAGAGTACCCACAAATAGCACCCAGTTGGCCTAAGTTGGCCAAAAGTACCGATAGAGCACCCAAAAGTAGCACCCAATTGGCCTATGTTGGCCAAAAGTACCGATAGAGTACCCACAAATAGCACCCAGTTGGCCTAAGTTGGCCAAAAGTACCGATAGAGCACCCACAAGTAGCACCCAATTGGCCTATGTTGGCCAAAAGTACCGATAGAGTACCCACAAATAGCACCGAATGGGCCTAAGTTGGCCAAAAGTACCGATAGAGTACCCACAAATAGCACCGCGTTGGCCTAAGTTGGCCAAAAGTACCGATAGAGTACCCACAAGTAGCACTGAGTTGGCCTAAGTTGGCCAAAAGTACTGATAGAGTACCCACAAATAGCACCGAATGGGCCTAACATGGCCAAAAGTACCGATAGAGTACCCACAAATAGCACCGAATGGGCCTAACATGGCCAAAAGTACCGATAGAGCACCCACATATAGCACCCCATTGGCCTAAGTTGGCCAAAAGTACCGATAGAGTACCCACAAAGAGCACCCAATTGGCCTAAGTTGGCCAAAAGTACCGCCAAGTAGCACCATAGAGGCCCGAGTAGAGCGAAATGTGGGCCAAATTGAACATTTGAAAATTTTTACAAGTCCAGAAAATTTTCTAAGTCCAGAAAATTTTCTAAGTCCAAAGAGTTGGACAAATTTCCTTAGGCCCAAAGGTTGCACTGAATGTTCCTAAGTTGGCCATCAGTACCCATGAAGTATAGCGAAGGTTCACCCGAAAGACACAATACGCCCTAAAGTACCCACAGAGTACCCACAAGTTGCACCCAATTGGCCTAAGTTGGCCAGAAGTACCGACAAGTACCACCATAGAAGCCCGAGTAGAGCGAAATGTGGGCCAAAGTACCGAGTAGTTGCCACAAATGCCCAAATGGATACCAAAATGTGGTACCAAGTACCTAACTGTTGCAACAAATGCTAGCTTTCTGAGCAAAAGCTGTGGACCAATTTCGTAGAAGAACCGCCTAGGCGGAAAGGCAAAAATCGCCGAAGCTGGCCCGCTCGCAGAGCTCGCGGGCCAGGAGATACTCATAGGGCGCTTTACTAGAGTGGGGAACTTGAGAATTTTTGTGTCCGAGACTTTGGGCAACTTCGCGGCCGCCCCCTTAAAGTAAAAGATTTTCTCTGGGTGCCTAAAATTCGCAATTCCCGCAAAGTCGGGAAGACGTTAAAGTTTTTGCCCAAAAAATGGCCATCGATTTAAGGTGATTTTCCAATAAGAAAATTTTTCCTAAGATGAATTTTTTCGAATATTTCCTAAACTAAGCGTCGGAGCACATGGCCGTGGAGGAACTTTTGGTAGCTTTTGGCAAGGGCTATCGGATGAAATAATAAGAAAGGCCATCAGAGCGATATTGGATTAATGCGGGCTCATAAACGCACCTGAGAAGTGAAAATTGGTACCTTGCACGCAGGATGCAAGAAATGCTTGAGTGTTAACCATCATCGGTACCAAGTACCTAGGTTATATCGAGTGCGTAGATGGAAGTCGGTACCAAAGGGAAACCTTCCTAGGCTAGGTGCACGCAAGTGAGTATGGATCGATCAGTAGAAAGATGGGAAGCCATAGGAAACCTTCCTAGGCTAGGTGCACGCAAGTGAGTATGGATCGATCAGTAGAAAGATGGGAAGCCATAGGAAACCTTCCTAGGCTAGGTGCACGCAAGTGAGTATGGATCGATCAGTAGAAAGATGGGAAGCCATAGGAAACCTTCCTAGGCTAGGTACACGCAAGTGAGTATGGATCGATCAGTAGAAAGATGGGAAGCCATAGGAAACCTTCCTAGGCTAGGTGCACGCAAGTGAGTATGGATCGATCAGTAGAAAGATGGGAAGCCATAGGAAACCTTCCTAGGCTAGGTGCACGCAAGTGAGTATGGATCGATCAGTAGAAAGATGGGAAGCCATAGGAAACCTTCCTAGGCTAGGTGCACGCAAGTGAGTATGGATCGATCAGTAGAAAGATGGGAAGCCCAAGGAAACCTTCCTAGGCTAGGTGCACGCAAGTGAGTATGGATCGATCAGTAGAAAGATGGGAAGCCATAGGAAACCTTCCTAGGCTAGGTGCACGCAAGTGAGTATGGATCGATCAGTAGAAAGATGGGAAGCCATAGGAAACCTTCCTAGGCTAGGTGCACGCAAGTGAGTATGGATCGATCAGTAGAAAGATGGGAAGCCCAAGGAAACCTTCCTAGGCTAGGTGCACGCAAGTGAGTATGGATCGATCAGTAGAAAGATGGGAAGCCCAAGGAAACCTTCCTAGGCTAGGTGCACGCAAGTGAGTATGGATCGATCAGTAGAAAGATGGGAAGCCATAGGAAACCTTCCTAGGCTAGGTGCACGCAAGTGAGTATGGATCGATCAGTAGAAAGATGGGAAGCCATAGGAAACCTTCCTAGGCTAGGTGCACGCAAGTGAGTATGGATCGATCAGTAGAAAGATGGGAAGCCATAGGAAACCTTCCTAGGCTAGGTGCACGCAAGTGAGTATGGATCGATCAGTAGAAAGATGGGAAGCCATAGGAAACCTTCCTAGGCTAGGTGCACGCAAGTGAGTATGGATCGATCAGTAGAAAGTGGGAAGCCCAGTACCAAATGCCCTAGTGAAGACCGTAAACGAATATCATGAACCGATAAGGAGCACCAAATGCCCTAGTGAAGACCGTAAACGAATATCATGAACCGATAAGGAGCACCAAATGCCCTAGTGAAGACCGTAAACGAATATCATGAACCGATAAGGAGCACCAAATGCCCTAGTGAAGACCGTAAACGAATATCATGAACCGAGAAGTAGCAACGAATGCCTGAAAAAGTACCAAGTCCACGGTATAGAGTAACGAGAGTTAACCGCCGTGATGTATGCAATGAGGGCAGCCATTGCATGGGTTCTGGACTTGGTTCGCGAATAACTTTTTTGCTAGACATCGGACAAAGTTGACGTGTAAGAACGAAATGTAGCATTTGATGCCACCTATCCAAAACTTTTTCAAGATTGAAGATCCGATCGATACAGCCTGAGTTATAGGCAAAAGTTGGTGCAAAATTGAGCATTTTTAATGGTGAAAAATCGGTACTCCTCGAATAGCTCCTGTTGGAAGCATCGGACCACATGGTCGTGGAAGAACATATTGTAGCGCGCGGTGTCAAGTATCGACACCCAAAACCGCATGTCCGATGGACGGAAAATGACCAAGTTATAGTGAAAACTTGGTTGCACCAAATTCCCGAAGAAGTGCAACGAGAAGGTGAATGCGATGGTTGTTCGTCGAATAGCTCCGGCCACAGACATGGTAGCGATTAGTGGTGCATGGAAGAAATCTAGCCACAAGTGCCATCTAGCCATGGCCAGAAGAAAGTGTGGCCATATCTTGGATACCGGCGGAGCTATGGGGCAAATATGGGCCAAAAATGGTGCAAGTTGGACCAAAAATCCGACCAAGTGCGCGAGGCGCTTTCGTGAATAGCTCCGGCCACAGACATGGTAGCGATTAGTGGTGCATGGAAGAAATCTAGCCACAAGTGCCATCTACCCATGGCCAGAAGAAAGTGTGGCCATATCTTGGATACCGGCTAAGCTATGGGGCAAATATGGGCCAAAAATGGTGCTAGTTGGACCAAAAATCCGAAAAAGTACCTAGGTAAATGCGATGGTTGTTCGTCGAATAGCTCCGGCCACAGACATGGTAGCGATTAGTGGTGCATGGAAGAAATCTAGCCACAAGTGCCATCTACCCATGGCCAGAAGAAAGTGTGGCCATATCTTGGATACCGGCGGAGCTATGGGACAAATATGGGCCAAAAATGGTGCCAGGTGGACCAAAAATCCGACCAAGTGCGCAAGGCGCTTTCGTGAATAGCTCCGGCCACAGACATGGTAGCGATTAGTGGTGCATGGAAGAAATCTAGCCACAAGTGCCATCTACCCATGGCCAGAAGAAAGTGTGGCCATATCTTGGATACCGGCGAAGCTATGGGGCAAATATGGGCCAAAAATGGTGCTAGTTGGACCAAAAATCCGAAAAAGTACCTAGGTAAATGCGATGGTTGTTCGTCGAATAGCTCCGGCCACAGACATGGTAGCGATTAGTGGTGCATGGAAGAAATCTAGCCACAAGTGCCATCTACCCATGGCCAGAAGAAAGTGTGGCCATATCTTGGATACCGGCGGAGCTATGGGGCAAATATGGGCCAACAATGGTGCCAGGTGGACCAAAAATCCGACCAAGTGCGCGAGGCGCTTTCGTGAATAGCTCCGGCCACAGACATGGTAGCGATTAGTGGTGCATGGAAGAAATCTAGCCACAAGTGCCATCTACCCATGGCCAGAAGAAAGTGTGGCCATATCTTGGATACCGGCGGAGCTATGGGGCAAATATGGGCCAAAAATGGTGCAAGTTGGACCAAAAATCCGATAAAGTACCTAGGTAAATGCGATGGTTGTTCGTCGAATAGCTCCGGCCACAGACATGGTAGCGATTAGTGGTGCATGGAAGAAATCTAGCCACAAGTGCCATCTACCCATGGCCAGAAGAAAGTGTGGCCATATCTTGGATACCGGCGGAGCTATGGGGCAAATATGGGCCAAAAATGGTGCAAGTTGGACCAAAAATCCGAAAAAGTACCTAGGTAAATGCGATGGTTGTTCGTCGAATAGCTCCGGCCACAGACATGGTAGCGATTAGTGGTGCATGGAAGAAATCTAGCCACAAGTGCCATCTACCCATGGCCAGAAGAAAGTGTGGCCATATCTTGGATACCGGCGGAGCTATGGGGCAAATATGGGCCAAAAATGGTGCAAGTTGGACCAAAAATCCGAAAAAGTACCTAGGTAAATGCGATGGTTGTTCGTCGAATAGCTCCGGCCAGAGACATGGTAGCGATTAGTGGTGCATGGAAGAAATCTAGCCACAAGTGCCATCTACCCATGGCCAGAACAAAGTGTGGCCATATCTTGGATACCGGCGGAGCTATGGGGCAAATACGGGCCAACAATGGTGCCAGGTGGACCAAAAATCCGACCAAGTGCGCGAGGCGCTTTCGTGAATAGCTCCGGCCACAGACATGGTAGCGATTAGTGGTGCATGGAAGAAATCTAGCCACAAGTGCCATCTACCCATGGCCAGAAGAAAGTGTGGCCATATCTTGGATACCGGCGGAGCTATGGGGCAAATATGGGCCAAAAATGGTGAAGTTGGACCAAAAATCCGACCAAGTGCGCTAGGCGCTTTCGTGAATAGCTCCGGCCACAGACATGGTAGCGATTAGTGGTGCATGGAAGAAATCTAGCCACAAGTGCCATCTACCCATGGCCAGAAGAAAGTGTGGCGCTATCTTGGATACCGGCGGAGCTATGGGACAAATATGGGCCAAAAATGGTGCCAGGTGGACCAAAAATCCGACCAAGTGCGCAAGGCGCTTTCGTGAATAGCTCCGGCCACAGACATGGTAGCGATTAGTGGTGCATGGAAGAAATCTAGCCACAAGTGCCATCTACCCATGGCCAGAAGAAAGTGTGGCCATATCTTGGATACCGGCGAAGCTATGGGGCAAATATGGGCCAAAAATGGTGCTAGTTGGACCAAAAATCCGAAAAAGTACCTAGGTAAATGCGATGGTTGTTCGTCGAATAGCTCCGGCCACAGACATGGTAGCGATTTGTGGTGCATGGAAGAAATCTAGCCACAAGTGCCATCTACCCATGGCCAGAAGAAAGTGTGGCCATATCTTGGATACCGGCGGAGCTATGGGGCAAATATGGGCCAACAATGGTGCCAGGTGGACCAAAAATCCGACCAAGTGCGCGAGGCGCTTTCGTGAATAGCTCCGGCCACAGACATGGTAGCGATTAGTGGTGCATGGAAGAAATCTAGCCACAAGTGCCATCTACCCATGGCCAGAAGAAAGTGTGGCCATATCTTGGATACCGGCGGAGCTATGGGGCAAATATGGGCCAAAAATGGTGCAAGTTGGACCAAAAATCCGATAAAGTACCTAGGTAAATGCGATGGTTGTTCGTCGAATAGCTCCGGCCACAGACATGGTAGCGATTAGTGGTGCATGGAAGAAATCTAGCCACAAGTGCCATCTACCCATGGCCAGAAGAAAGTGTGGCCATATCTTGGATACCGGCGGAGCTATGGGGCAAATATGGGCCAAAAATGGTGCAAGTTGGACCAAAAATCCGAAAAAGTACCTAGGTAAATGCGATGGTTGTTCGTCGAATAGCTCCGGCCACAGACATGGTAGCGATTAGTGGTGCATGGAAGAAATCTAGCCACAAGTGCCATCTACCCATGGCCAGAAGAAAGTGTGGCCATATCTTGGATACCGGCGGAGCTATGGGGCAAATATGGGCCAAAAATGGTGCAAGTTGGACCAAAAATCCGACCAAGTGCGCGAGGCGCTTTCGTGAATAGCTCCGGCCACAGACATGGTAGCGATTAGTGGTGCATGGAAGAAATCTAGCCACAAGTGCCATCTACCCATGGCCAGAAGAAAGTGTGGCCATATCTTGGATACCGGCGGAGCTATGGGGCAAATATGGGCCAAAAATGGTGCAAGTTGGACCAAAAATCCGACCAAGTGCGCGAGGCGCTTTCGTGAATAGCTCCGGCCACAGACATGGTAGCGATTAGTGGTGCATGGAAGAAATCTAGCCACAAGTGCCATCTACCCATGGCCAGAAGAAAGTGTGGCCATATCTTGGATACCGGCGGAGCTATGGGGCAAATATGGGCCAAAAATGGTGCAAGTTGGACCAAAAATCCGACCAAGTGCGCGAGGCGCTTTCGTGAATAGCTCCGGCCACAGACATGGTAGCGATTAGTGGTGCATGGAAGAAATCTAGCCACAAGTGCCATCTACCCATGGCCAGAAGAAAGTGTGGCCATATCTTGGATACCGGCGGAGCTATGGGGCAAATATGGGCCAAAAATGGTGCAAGTTGGACCAAAAATCCGACCAAGTGCGCGAGGCGCTTTCGTGAATAGCTCCGGCCACAGACATGGTAGCGATTAGTGGTGCATGGAAGAAATCTAGCCACAAGTGCCATCTAGCCATGGCCAGAAGAAAGTGTGGCCATATCTTGGATACCGGCGGAGCTATGGGGCAAATATGGGCCAAAAATGGTGAAGTTGGACCAAAAATCCGACCAAGTGCGCGAGGCGCTTTCGTGAATAGCTCCGGCCACAGACATGGTAGCGATTAGTGGTGCATGGAAGAAATCTAGCCACAAGTGCCATCTAGCCATGGCCAGAAGAAAGTGTGGCCATATCTTGGATACCGGCGGAGCTATGGGGCAAATATGGGCCAAAAATGGTGCAAGATGGACCAAAAATCCGAAAAAGTACCTAGGTAAATGCGATGGTTGTTCGTCGAATAGCTCCGGCCACAGACATGGTAGCGATTAGTGGTGCATGGAAGAAATCTAGCCACAAGTGCCATCTAGCCATGGCCAGAAGAAAGTGTGGCCATATCTTGGATACCGGCGGAGCTATGGGGCAAATATGGGCCAAAAATGGGTAAAATTGTACGGTCCAAAGCCAAGGGTAAATTTTTTTATTCCTCTAATAACTTCTAGTACAGACATTGAATCGGTTGGTGATGTATGGATGAAATGTAGCAAACAGTTGGAACTACCCATAAAATCTTAAAGATTGACGATCCAATGTATAGAACCGGAGTAATGTGCGATACTTGGTGAAAAATCGAGTGAAAAATTAGCTATAAACTGTTTTTGGCCCATAACTCGAATACTAGACATCGGAAGGGTGGGTCGTAGAACGATTTTTTGTTGCCCTATCGATTCCCTATCGAACGAGCAAAAGTTGTTTTTTTGACCAAAAAGGACCCCTACTCTAGTAAAATTGGCCTGATTTTACTAGTCCCCGGTACCCGTACAGGCAAAATGAGCAAAATGCTCAAGTATGAATGGTTTTTGGCCCATAACTCGAATACTAGACGTCGCAGGGGGGTGTCGTGGAACAATTTTTGGTAGCCCTTGAAATTATCTATCGAATGACATATACTTGATTTTTTGACCAAAAAGTTCCTAGACTAGTAAAAATCGCATCATTTTACTAGAGTCGGGTACCCTGGACGAAAAACCGCAATTATAGCGGTTTTTGGCTAATAACTCGAATACTAGACGTCGCAGGGGGGTGTCGTGGAACAATTTTTGGTAGCCCTTGAAATTATCTATCGAATGACATATACTTGATTTTTTGACCAAAAAGTTCCTAGACTAGTAAAAATCGCATCATTTTACTAGAGTCGGGTACCCTGGACGAAAAACCGCTATAATTGCGGTTTTTGGCTAATAACTCGAATACTAGACGTCGCAGGGGGGTGTCGTGGAACAATTTTTGGTAGCCCTTGAAATTATCTATCGAATGACATATACTTGATTTTTGGCCAAAAAGTTCCCTAGACTAGTAAAAATCGCATCATTTTACTAGAGTCGGGTACCCTGGACGAAAAACCGCTATAGTTGCGGTTTTTGGCTAATAACTCGAATACTAGACGTCGGAGGGGGGTGCCGTGGAACAATTTTTGGTAGCCCTTGAAATTATCTATCGAATGACATATACTTGATTTTTTGACCAAAAAGTTCCTAGACTAGTAAAAATCGCATCATTTTACTAGAGTCGGGTACCCTGTACGAAAAACCGCTATAGTTGCGGTTTTTGGCCAATAACTCGAATACTAGACGTCGGAGGGGGGTGCCGTAGAACAATTTTTTGTAGCCCTTGAAATTACCTTTCGAATGATATATAGTGGTTTTTTGGTCAAAAAGTGACCCCGAGACTAGTAACCCTCCATACACAAAACCGCCTAAAAAGTTTTGGTTTTGCAAAATTTTGAAAAGTGCGTCAAAAAAATTTTTTCAAAAAGTACCAAATCGTGATCAGAACTCACTATAGACCATAAAAAGTGAAATCCGATGGTCATTTGCAACACTTGGTCAATCGAGAAAAATTTCACTTTTTTACTAGAGTCGGGTACCCTGAACGAAAAATCGCTCAAGTGATGGTTTTTGGCCAATAACTCGAATACTAGACGTCGGAGGGGGGTGCCGTAGAACAATTTTTTGTAGCCCTTGAAATTACCTTTCGAATGATATATAGTGGTTTTTTGGTCAAACAGTGACCCCGAGACTAGTAACCCTCCATACACAAAACCGCCTACAAAAACTTTGTTTTGAAAAATTTTGAAAAGTTCAAAAAAATTTTTTTTTCAAAAACTACTAAAACGTGATAAGAACTTACTATAGACCATGAAAAGTGATATCCGATGATAATTTGCAAAAGTTGGTAACTAGTAAAAAATTTCACTTTTTTACTAGAGTCGGTGCAACGAGAAAAAAAAAGTCCGTGATGGAGAAAAATGGCACGTTTTCCACGCCTGTACGCTTTCGTTTTCTATATAGGGGGTAGGTGAGCCAGAAGCATGAATTTGACTGAGTACGTATCTTTATGAATTGGGCCCTTCTAAATCGATTGAGACTACCCCCAGGACGATCGGACGACTGCTTCTGGCTCAAAATGTGGTTTTTAGATTTTGATCGTCAATTATGAGAGAAAAAATCGATTAGAAGTAAAGATACGAAATGCTTGGTCTAAGTTGGGAAACGACTTCGGATATTTGTTGGACGTTGTCGTAGAAGGTCCGAGGACCAAGGAAAAGTGATTTCCAAGTGGATTTATGCACTATTAGTCGATGGTAAGATGTGAAATTAGTAGAACTTACCATACAGTTTGCGAAGTTGAAGCAATCGGTTGGTGAATATGGTACTGTCTGTCCAATTTGGTGGTTCGGAATGAGTGAAACGATGTTGATGATGGATAGACGTTCCGATTGCCCCCGATCGGGGAACATATAGTGGTCTTTAAGGTCCAAGTACCTATGTTTTGGTAAGCAGAACTGAGAGTTAAAGGATGAAAGTCGGCCATTCCTAATATCATCCTATCGGTGGTTCGCGAGTTGTTTGAGGACCGGAGCAGCTCGCGATGAAACGGTCCTAGGGTATTGGTTATCCATCCAAGGAAGAGTAAATGCGATCCTAGATGTGTGTCGTTGGCCGTTCTACCGGTATCGCCTATCGATGAGATATCGACGGGCATGCCTTACTCGAAAGTTGAATTCTAGGATCGATGGTCAAACAGACCTATGAGCGATAAACCAAACTGAACACGTATTGATGTCGGCTTTTCCTATCATTTGATGCCGCAGGTTGTTTAGGGACCGGAGCAACTTGCGGCCGAGACGGTCCCCGGGGGTTTCTTTCTCCAAGGAGTGGAAACTATTAAGCAAGAGTTGTAGCAAGATACGATCCTCTGATGTGTCGTTGGCCGTTCATGCGGTATCGCCTGTCGATGAGATATCGATGGGCATGCCTTACTCTACCGACCTTCTAATTGAGAGTATTAATCAGGGATCGATGGTCAAACAAGACCAATGAGCGATAAACCAAACTGAACACGTATTGATGTCGGCTTTTCCTATCATTTGATGCCGCAGGTTGTTTAGGGACCGGAGCAGCTTGCGGCCGAGACGGTCCCCGGGGGTTTCTTTCTCCAAGGAGAAGAAACGATTAAGCAAAAGTTGTAGCAAGATACGATCCTCTGATGTGTCGTTGGCCGTTCAAGCGGTATCGCCTGTCGATGAGATATCGATGGGCATGCCTTACTCTCCCGACTGGATTACTGAGAGTTTAATCAGGGATCGATGGTCAAACAGACCAATGAGCGATAAACCAAACTGAACACGTATTGATGTCGGCATTTCCTATCATTTGTCGCAGGTTGTTTAGGGACCGGAGCAGCTTGCGACCGAGACGGTCCCCGGGGGTTTCTTTCTCTAAGGAGTGGAAACGATTAAGCAAAAGTCGTAGCAATAATCGATCACCTGATGTGTCGTTGGCCGTTCTTGCGGTATCGCCTGTCGATGAGATATCGATGGGCATGCCTTACTCTCCTGACTGTTTAATTGAGAGTTATAATCAGGGATCGATGGTCAAAAAGACCTATGAGCGATAAACCAAACTGAACACGTGTTGATGTCGGCATTTCCTATCATTTGTCGCAGGTTGTTTAGGGACCGGAGCAGCTTGCGACCGAGACGGTCCCTTCCCGAAAGATGGTGAACCGAGTCGTCTGGCGTAAAAACCGGACGACTCGAAAGGGCTTGACCCTTTCAAGTGAGCGATAATCACATTCTACGCTCAGTTCGACAGCTACAAGGCAATCACTCGCTATGTTCAGAGCTAATACATGCAACATGCCGGCATTGTTTCCACCGACGCATGGATTCAAGACTGGTGCACTTATTAGTTAAACCGTTCGCCTCCGGGTGTTTCGAGTTCAAGTCTGGATGAGGATTGATCTTGCTGGTAATAGCTTGAGCCCCTGAATAAGGGGTCGAAGCGTACATCTTGAGACCATGTACAACATATTACCAAATCGGCACCATGGGTTCGGGTGCAAGTGATGTAACCGTGAAAGATGTTGAGCAGCCCAACATCGGTTTACACACGCATAATAGGAAGGCAGCGCTGTCGACTGGTCAGTCGTGTAAGAAGTGTGCATTATCGATCACAAATATATTGGTGATCTGTAGGTTGCGCATACACCATGCCCGGTGTAAAGTGCCGTGGTCCCCCCCGGGGGGCTGCATCAAACCGTTCGCCACGCGAACTACCCAATGGAACGAACTCGATGCATTTAATAAGAAGAAGAGATGATAATGAAACACGGTCGATTTAAGAGTTGAAAACGTTGAAATACCTATAAGCAAGTCTTAAGTTGGTGGTGACCGTTACGCCCCAACAAAATGGTGCCTTACCCTACACCAAAGAGCCATTCAACATGGTTCAAGTGAGCGATAATCACGCTCTACGCTCAGTATGACAGCTGCAAGGCAATCACTCGCTAAGTTCAGAGCTAATACATGCAACACGCCGGCATTGTTTCCACCGACGCATGGATTCAAGACTGGTGCACTTATTAGTTAAACCGTTCGCCTCCCGGTGTTTCGAGTTCAAGTCTGGATGAGGATTGTTCTTGCTGGTAATAGCTTGAGCCCCTGAATAAGGGGCCGAAGCGTACATCTTGAGAGTAAATGTACAACATATTACCAAATCGGCACCGTGGGTTCTGGTGCAAGTGATGTAACCATGAAAGATGTTGAGCAGCCCAACATCGGTTTACACACGCATAATAGGAAGGCAGCGCTGTCGACTGGTCAGTCGTGTAAGAAGTGTGCATTATCGATCTCCAATATATGAGCTCAGTATGACAGCCCAATTGGTAATCCTCGGGACCTCCAGAAAGGAAGCTGGATGAGGATTACCAAATCGAAAGTTGATAAGTGTAGTGGTACCACTTAGTCAACTTGTATCCCGAAAGATGGTGAACCGAGTCGTCTGGCGTAAAAACCGGACGACTCGAAAGGGCTTGACCCTTTCAAGTGAGCGATAATCACATTCTACGCTCAGTTCGACAGCTACAAGGCAATCACTCGCTATGTTCAGAGCTAATACATGCAACATGCCGGCATTGTTTCCACCGACGCATGGATTCAAGACTGGTGCACTTATTAGTTAAACCGTTCGCCTCCGGGTGTTTCGAGTTCAAGTCTGGATGAGGATTGATCTTGCTGGTAATAGCTTGAGCCCCTGAATAAGGGGTCGAAGCGTACATCTTGAGACCATGTACAACATATTACCAAATCGGCACCATGGGTTCGGGTGCAAGTGATGTAACCGTGAAAGATGTTGAGCAGCCCAACATCGGTTTACACACGCATAATAGGAAGGCAGCGCTGTCGACTGGTCAGTCGTGTAAGAAGTGTGCATTATCGATCACAAATATATTGGTGATCTGTAGGTTGCGCATACACCATGCCCGGTGTAAAGTGCCGTGGTCCCCCCCGGGGGGCTGCATCAAACCGTTCGCCACGCGAACTACCCAATGGAACGAACTCGATGCATTTAATAAGAAGAAGAGATGATAATGAAACACGGTCGATTTAAGAGTTGAAAACGTTGAAATGCCTATAAGCAAGTCTTAAGTTGGTGGTTTCGTTGTGCCCCAACAAATTGGTGCCTTACCCTACACCAAAGAGCCATTCAACATGGTTCAAGTGAGCGATAATCACGCTCTACGCTCAGTATGACAGCTGCAAGGCAATCACTCGCTAAGTTCAGAGCTAATACATGCAACACGCCGGCATTGTTTCCACCGACGCATGGATTCAAGACTGGTGCACTTATTAGTTAAACCGTTCGCCTCCGGGTGTTTCGAGTTCAAGTCTGGATGAGGATTGTTCTTGCTGGTAATAGCTTGAGCCCCTGAATAAGGGGCCGAAGCGTACATCTTGAGAGTAAATGTACAACATATTACCAAATCGGCACCGTGGGTTCTGGTGCAAGTGATGTAACCATGAAAGATGTTGAGCAGCCCAACATCGGTTTACACACGCATAAGGGGTTTATTGTTATCTGTAGGTTGCGCATACACCATACCCGGTGTAAAGTGCCGTGGTCCCCCAGGGGGCTGCATCAAAACGTTCGCCATGCGAACTACCCAATGGAACGAACTCGATGTATTGAAAGAGATGAACAATTAATAGCGAGAATAGGGGCCCGGAAGCAATTCCGCGGCCCTACGGTCGATTCAAGAGTTGAAACGTTGTACAATCGTGGATAGCACCTAGTGCTAATATGGTGAGAGATAATGTGTGAGGAAATTTAGTTTCCTAAAGTTTAGTTAGTGGTTTCCGTTGTGCCCTAACAAACTTAAAGTTGGTGGTGACCGTTACACCCCAACAAATTGGTGCCTTACCCAACACCAAAGAGCCATTCCATATGGTTCTAGAGAGAGAGAGTTGTGTGGAAATTTATTTCCCACTAAGCGAGTGTGTGTCTGTAGTGGAACGAATTCTGGTTGATCCTACCAGTAATATACGCTTGTCTCAAAGGTTAAGCCATGCATGTCTAAGTACAAACATAAATGAATGTGAAACCGCATAAGGCTCAGTATAACAGCTATAATTCACAAGATCATCCTACCACTAGTTACTTGGATAACTGTGGAAAATCCAGAGCTAATACATGCAACATGCCGGGACTGTTGCCCTCGCGGGTAGCTGAACTGGTGCACTTATTAGTTAAACCAATCGCCTCCGGGCGGCTTGAGTTGAAGTCTGGATAAGGACGCAGATCGTATGGTCGCTTGTCGACTGACGACAGATCTTTCAAATGTCTGCCCTATCAACTATTGATGGTAGTGTAGAGGACTACCATGGTTGCGACGGGTAACGGGGAATCAGGGTTCGATTCCGGAGAGGGAGCCTGAGAAATGGCTACCACATCCAAGGAAGGCAGCAGGCGCGTAAATTACCCAATCCCAGTACGGGGAGGTAGTGACGAGAAATAACAATATGGACCTCTCTAACGATGGTCCATAATTGGAATGAGTTGAGTATAAATC
>NW_026045103.1:20000-32500 GCF_943734845.2 Anopheles funestus | reverse complement strand
GCAACAACACTTCACACACACACACACACGGATTGGGCAATTTACGGTCATTTTTGAATCAACGATGGCCCCCCCGAGCACGTTGTCCGAATATCACTCCAATAAGGACAACGAGTTCCGCTCGGCATCGTTTTGATTCGATCTCTCAACAACAACTCTCGGTCGACTTGGTCGACTTGGACCCACGATGTCTCCCCCCGAGCATGTCGAGCCAACTGCACCACTATTGTATTGGACAACATGTTCCCCTCGGGCATCGATGGGTTAATCATGCACCACTATTATAAAACCCTTTGACGTTTTCCCCCAAGCACGTTGATCCAGTATTACGACGGATACGGTCAACGAATTCTTGGACATCAAAGAGGTTTTCGATTGAATTTCCCCATGTTTCACAACGTACTCTTAGCGGTATCCTACGATACGTCTCACTCTATTTGTGTGTGTGCGCGTTTACGTGCGTGCGATTTATGCGGTTCACCCCTTTACTTTCAGCGCCCTGCGGTCCCAACAAAGGTCCCGAGCACGCCATTATGCACAGTGTGGAAGCGTGTTTCCCCCACGACACTAGACGGGCTGCTCGCCATAGTGTTCTATTGTGGCACGCTCCACCCTGAAGTTTGGTTTGTTGTATATCAAGGAATTGATAGGCACTCAAGAATGTGTGCATCGGCCGGGTTTAATCGTCCGACGCGCAATATGCGTTCAACTTATCGGTGTTCATGTGTCCTGCAGTTCACATTGTGACGCGCATTTAGCTGCGGTCTTCATCGATCCATGAGCCGAGTGATCCCCTGCCTAGGGTTTTATAGTAAGGTTCCCAATGTAACACAATCCCGGTGGTACGTCCAAAGACTAACTTTCTGACTAAGTTGTCTTTATTACCCAATAGTCCCAGGCCTTGTGACTTGTGGCTCATGTCTACGCCCATGGCCACCATTCGCTAAGATAGTTTTGAAGTCACTTTGAAGGCCCAGGAACAACTCTCTTAGCACATCGGTTAACCTGACGCCGCAGTCAACTCATGTGCTTGGATCGGATCGAGCTATTGAGTATTGGGCCTGCATACTCGCTCATCCGTATCCTTTGCGTACCGCCCCATGGCCCTTGTATGACTGCACCACAGTTCCTGTTCGTTCCGTGCCTATGGCCGGATACGTATTGCACATCGGTTAACCTGACGCCGCAGTCAACTCATGTGCTTGGATCGGATCGAGCTATTGAGTATTGGGCCTGCATACTCGCTCATCCGTATCCTTTGCGTACCGCCCCATGGCCCTTGTATGTCTGCACCACAGTTCCTGTTCGTTCCGTGCCTATGGCCGGATACGTATTGCACATCGGTATACCTGTCGCTACTCAGGCAACTCGTGTGCGTGGATTGGATCGAGAACATGGTGTGTGCCCCATGTTATAATTGATAGTCCATATCCACTTTATAGGTTAAAGTCATAAGTTGTGATTGCACAACCATTCTTCATAAGAGTTTAATCACTCTTCAACTAACTTTCGTTCTGGTGTCTTGGTATCAAATCGCGTAAGACACAAGATTCTACTGGCCAAATAGAATCTAGCACATTGGTTAACCTGGCGCCGCAGTCAACTCATGTGCTTGGATCGGATCGAGCTATTGAGTATTGGGCCTGCATACTCGCTCATCCGTATCCTTTGCGTACCGCCCCATGGCCCCGTCCTTAGAGTTAATGACTAGTAGGCTTAACTCTTTGTATGTCTGCACCACAGTTCCCGTTCGTTCCGTGCCGTGGCCGGATACGTATTGCACATCGGTATACCTGTCGCTACTCAGGCAACTCGTGTGCGTGGATTGGATCGAGCTCATGGGGTGTGTAGAGATTCCATGTTATAATTGCAAGTCCATATCCACTTTATAGGTTAAAGTCATAAGTTGTGATTGCACAACCATACTTCATAAGAGTTTAATAACTCTTCAACTAACTTTCGTTCTGGTGTCTTGGTATCAAATCGCATAAGACACAAGATTCTACTGGCCAAATAGAATCTAGCACATTGGTTAACCTGGCGCCGCAGTCAACTCATGTGCTTGGATCGGATCGAGCTATTGAGTATTGGGCCTGCATACTCGCTCATCCGTATCCTTTGCGTACCGCCCCATGGCCCCGTCCTTAGAGTTAATGACTAATAGGCTTAACTCTTTGTATGTCTGCACCACAGTTCCCGTTCGTTCCGTGCCGTGGCCGGATACGTATTGCACAACAGTAGATACCATCACCTGACGTATCTAACACACCACTATTGTAACTCGTCGTCGAAGGACCTTTCAAGTGCCTGATGGCCAGGGGAGCTCTTACACGGCACGGAGACACAGTGATGCTCGCCCATCACAGTGTACAACGATCGAGTTTGCTTAAGTGTCTGGGTACCTACACACCAGACACAATGCAATGGCCACGGATCCACACAAGGCACATCACATGCAGAAAGCTTCACCAGATTATGACACATACCACACTCTTGTAACTCGTCGTCGAAGGGGCGTTCAAAGTGCCTTACGGCTAGGGGAGATCTAGCACGGCACGGAGACACAGTAATGGTTGCCCATCAAAGTGTACAACGATCGAGTTTGCTTTCCGCGCAAGCGTTCTAAGTGTCTGGGTACCTACACACCAGACACAATGCAATGGCCACGGATCCACACAAGGCACATCACATGCAGAAAGCTTCACCAGATTCTGACACATACCACACTCTTGTAACTCGTCGTCGAAGGGGCGTTCAAAGTGCCTTACGGCTAGGGGGGATCTAGCACGGCACGGAGACACAGTGATGGTCACCCATCAAAGTGTACAACGATCGAGTTTGCTTTCCGCGCAAGCGTTCTAAGTGTCTGGGTATCTAAGCACCAGACACAATGCAATGGCCACGGATCCACACAAGGCACATCACATGCAGAAAGCTTCACCAGATTCTGACACATACCACACACATGCAACTCGTCGTCGAAGGGGCGTTCAAGTGCCTTACGGCTAGGGGAGATCTAGCTCGGCACGGAGACACAGTGATGGTCACCCATCAAAGTGTACAACGAACGAGTTGGCTTTCAACAAATTCTGACACATAGCAAGCGAGCGACCGAGCTACACCGAAGGCAGCCCATGGTTGGTCACTCGCGGACGATCATCAGTAATGATCCTTCCGCAGGTTCACCTACGGAAACCTTGTTACGACTTTTACTTCCTCTAAATCATCAAGTTCGGTCAACTTCAGCCATGCCAGCTGCAGCTCACGAAGGAACCGCGGAAGGTAAGCCTCCAGAAACCTCACTAAATAATCCATCGGTAGTAGCGACGGGCGGTGTGTACAAAGGGCAGGGACGTAATCAGCACTAGCTAATGACTAGTGCTTACTAGAAATTCCAGGTTCATGGGGACCGTTGCAGTCCCCAATCCCGACTAGATGGGCATTTTAGTGATTTCCCGTTCCTCTCGGAATGGGGGCGCCTATTGGCGAGAACACGCTGCGACCCACATTGTAGCACGCGTGCAGCCCAGAACATCTAAGGGCATCACGGACCTGTTATCGCTCATTCTCAGCTTGCTAAACACAAGTTGTCCCGCTAAGCAGGGCAAACGTAGCCGACGACCGCCCGTGAAGGCGCCGCCCGGCTGTAACGTCAGGTGCGCCCGGAGGCGCACTGCTGACAGCGTTCTAGTTAGCATGTTTGAGTCACGTTCGTTATCGGAATTAACCAGACAAATCATTCCACGAACTAAGAACGGCCATGCACCACTACCCTTAAATTTGAGAAAGAGCTATCAATCTGTCTTACCTCGATAAGTTTGGACCTGGTAAATTTTCCCGTGTTGAGTCAAATTAAGCCGCAAGCTCCACTTCTTGTGGTGCCCTTCCGTCAATTCCTTTAAGTTTCAACTTTGCAACCATACTTCCCCCGGAACCCGATTTTGGTTTCCCGGAAGCGACTGAGAGCACCGAATAGGGGTAGCGTCTCCCAATTGCTAATTGGCATCGTTTACGGTTAGAACTAGGGCGGTATCTAATCGCCTTCGATCCTCTAACTTTCGTTCTTGATTAAAGAAAGCATCCATGGCAAACGCTTTCGCTTCAGTTGGTCCTACGACGGTCTACGAATTTCACCTCTCGCGCCGTAATACCAATGCCCCCAACTACTTCTGTTAATCATTACCTCTAGGTTTCTGACAAACCAACGAAATCGTATAAACCGAGGTCATATTCCATTATTCCATGCAAGATTATTCTCGGCCAACGCCAACCCCACGGGGGGGCCGGACGCTTTGTCTTAGCCTGCTTTGAGCACTCTAATTTGTTCAAGGTAAATGTGAGTATCTTGAGCACCATGAGGAGCCCGTGCCGGAGTTAACCGGTAGCACGGTACTCGTTCACAGAGTAACGCCCAAGTACACCATTGTGAGTCGCAGCCGTGAGCGCGCGCACGAACGGCCCCGGCGTGTAACCGGGCGCCCGTGGCGGTCACGTGTCTGGACGGGCAATCAACTTCGAACGTTTTAACCGCAACAACTTTAATATACGCTAGTGGAGCTGGAATTACCGCGGCTGCTGGCACCAGACTTGCCCTCCACTTGATCCTTGTTGAAGGATTTATACTCAACTCATTCCAATTATGGACCATCGTTAGAGAGGTCCATATTGTTATTTCTCGTCACTACCTCCCCGTACTGGGATTGGGTAATTTACGCGCCTGCTGCCTTCCTTGGATGTGGTAGCCATTTCTCAGGCTCCCTCTCCGGAATCGAACCCTGATTCCCCGTTACCCGTCGCAACCATGGTAAAATTTTGAAAAGTGCGTCAAAAAAATTTTTTCAAAAAGTACCAAATCGTGATCAGAACTCACTATAGACCATAAAAAGTGAAATCCGATGATCATTTGCAACACTTGGTCAATCGAGAAAAATTTCACTTTTTTACTAGAGTCGGGTACCCTGAACGAAAAATCGCTCAAGTGATGGTTTTTGGCCAATAACTCGAATACTAGACGTCGGAGGGGGGTGCCGTAGAACAATTTTTTGTAGCCCTTGAAATTACCTTTCGAATGATATATAGTGGTTTTTTGGTCAAACAGTGACCCCGAGACTAGTAACCCTCCATACACAAAACCGCCTACAAAAACTTTGTTTTGAAAAATTTTGAAAAGTTCAAAAAAATTTTTTTTTCAAAAACTACTAAAACGTGATAAGAACTTACTATAGACCATGAAAAGTGATATCCGATGATAATTTGCAAAAGTTGGTAACTAGTAAAAAATTTCACTTTTTTACTAGAGTCGGTGCAACGAGAAAAAAAAAGTCCGTGATGGAGAAAAATGGCACGTTTTCCACGCCTGTACGCTTTCGTTTACTATATAGGGGGTAGGTGAGCCAGAAGCATGAATTTGACTGAGTACGTATCTTTATGAATTGGGCCCTTCTAAATCGATTGAGACTACCCCCAGGACGATCGGACGACTGCTTCTGGCTCAAAATGTGGTTTTTAGATTTTGATCGTCAATTATGAGAGAAAAAATCGATTAGAAGTAAAGATACGAAATGCTTGGTCTAAGTTGGGAAACGACTTCGGATATTTGTTGGACGTTGTCGTAGAAGGTCCGAGGACCAAGGAAAAGTGATTTCCAAGTGGATTTATGCACTATTAGTCGATGGTAAGATGTGAAATTAGTAGAACTTACCATACAGTTTGCGAAGTTGAAGCAATCGGTTGGTGAATATGGTACTGTCTGTCCAATTTGGTGGTTCGGAATGAGTGTAACGATGTTGATGATGGATAGACGTTCCGATTGCCCCCGATCGGGGAACATATAGTGGTCTTTAAGGTCCAAGTACCTATGTTTTGGTAAGCAGAACTGAGAGTTAAAGGATGAAAGTCGGCCATTCCTAATATCATCCTATCGGTGGTTCGCGAGTTGTTTGAGGACCGGAGCAGCTCGCGATGAAACGGTCCTAGGGTATTGGTTATCCATCCAAGGAAGAGTAAATGCGATCCTAGATGTGTGTCGTTGGCCGTTCTACCGGTATCGCCTATCGATGAGATATCGACGGGCATGCCTTACTCGAAAGTTGAATTCTAGGATCGATGGTCAAACAGACCTATGAGCGATAAACCAAACTGAACACGTATTGATGTCGGCTTTTCCTATCATTTGATGCCGCAGGTTGTTTAGGGACCGGAGCAACTTGCGGCCGAGACGGTCCCCGGGGGTTTCTTTCTCCAAGGAGTGGAAACTATTAAGCAAGAGTTGTAGCAAGATACGATCCTCTGATGTGTCGTTGGCCGTTCATGCGGTATCGCCTGTCGATGAGATATCGATGGGCATGCCTTACTCTACCGACCTTCTAATTGAGAGTATTAATCAGGGATCGATGGTCAAACAAGACCAATGAGCGATAAACCAAACTGAACACGTATTGATGTCGGCTTTTCCTATCATTTGATGCCGCAGGTTGTTTAGGGACCGGAGCAGCTTGCGGCCGAGACGGTCCCCGGGGGTTTCTTTCTCCAAGGAGAAGAAACGATTAAGCAAAAGTTGTAGCAAGATACGATCCTCTGATGTGTCGTTGGCCGTTCAAGCGGTATCGCCTGTCGATGAGATATCGATGGGCATGCCTTACTCTCCCGACTGGATTACTGAGAGTTTAATCAGGGATCGATGGTCAAACAGACCAATGAGCGATAAACCAAACTGAACACATATTGATGTCGGCATTTCCTATCATTTGTCGCAGGTTGTTTAGGGACCGGAGCAGCTTGCGACCGAGACGGTCCCCGGGGGTTTCTTTCTCTAAGGAGTGGAAACGATTAAGCAAAAGTCGTAGCAATAATCGATCACCTGATGTGTCGTTGGCCGTTCTTGCGGTATCGCCTGTCGATGAGATATCGATGGGCATGCCTTACTCTCCTGACTGTTTAATTGAGAGTTATAATCAGGGATCGATGGTCAAAAAGACCTATGAGCGATAAACCAAACTGAACACGTATTGATGTCGGCATTTCCTATCATTTGTCGCAGGTTGTTTGGGGACCGGAGCAGCTTGCGACCGAGACGGTCCCTTCCCGAAAGATGGTGAACCGAGTCGTCTGGCGTAAAAACCGGACGACTCGAAAGGGCTTGACCCTTTCAAGTGAGCGATAATCACATTCTACGCTCAGTTCGACAGCTACAAGGCAATCACTCGCTATGTTCAGAGCTAATACATGCAACACGCCGGCATTGTTTCCACCGACGCATGGATTCAAGACTGGTGCACTTATTAGTTAAACCGTTCGCCTCCGGGTGTTTCGAGTTCAAGTCTGGATGAGGATTGATCTTGCTGGTAATAGCTTGAGCCCCTGAATAAGGGGTCGAAGCGTACATCTTGAGACCATGTACAACATATTACCAAATCGGCACCATGGGTTCGGGTGCAAGTGATGTAACCGTGAAAGATGTTGAGCAGCCCAACATCGGTTTACACACGCATAATAGGAAGGCAGCGCTGTCGACTGGTCAGTCGTGTAAGAAGTGTGCATTATCGATCACAAATATATTGGTGATCTGTAGGTTGCGCATACACCATGCCCGGTGTAAAGTGCCGTGGTCCCCCCCGGGGGGCTGCATCAAACCGTTCGCCACGCGAACTACCCAATGGAACGAACTCGATGCATTTAATAAGAAGAAGAGATGATAATGAAACACGGTCGATTTAAGAGTTGAAAACGTTGAAATGCCTATAAGCAAGTCTTAAGTTGGTGGTGACCGTTACGCCCCAACAAATTGGTGCCTTACCCTACACCAAAGAGCCATTCAACATGGTTCAAGTGAGCGATAATCACGCTCTACGCTCAGTATGACAGCTGCAAGGCAATCACTCGCTAAGTTCAGAGCTAATACATGCAACACGCCGGCATTGTTTCCACCGACGCATGGATTCAAGACTGGTGCACTTATTAGTTAAACCGTTCGCCTCCGGGTGTTTCGAGTTCAAGTCTGGATGAGGATTGTTCTTGCTGGTAATAGCTTGAGCCCCTGAATAAGGGGCCGAAGCGTACATCTTGAGAGTAAATGTACAACATATTACCAAATCGGCACCGTGGGTTCTGGTGCAAGTGATGTAACCATGAAAGATGTTGAGCAGCCCAACATCGGTTTACACACGCATAAGGGGTTTATTGTTATCTGTAGGTTGCGCATACACCATACCCGGTGTAAAGTGCCGTGGTCCCCCAGGGGGCTGCATCAAAACGTTCGCCATGCGAACTACCCAATGGAACGAACTCGATGTATTGAAAGAGATGAACAATTAATAGCGAGAATAGGGGCCCGGAAGCAATTCCGCGGCCCTACGGTCGATTCAAGAGTTGAAACGTTGTACAATCGTGGATAGCACCTAGTGCTAATATGGTGAGAGATAATGTGTGAGGAAATTTAGTTTCCTAAAGTTTAGTTAGTGGTTTCCGTTGTGCCCTAACAAACTTAAAGTTGGTGGTGACCGTTACACCCCAACAAATTGGTGCCTTACCCAACACCAAAGAGCCATTCCATATGGTTCTAGAGAGAGAGAGTTGTGTGGAAATTTATTTCCCACTAAGCGAGTGTGTGTCTGTAGTGGAACGAATTCTGGTTGATCCTACCAGTAATATACGCTTGTCTCAAAGGTTAAGCCATGCATGTCTAAGTACAAACATAAATGAATGTGAAACCGCATAAGGCTCAGTATAACAGCTATAATTCACAAGATCATCCTACCACTAGTTACTTGGATAACTGTGGAAAATCCAGAGCTAATACATGCAACATGCCGGGACTGTTGCCCTCGCGGGTAGCTGAACTGGTGCACTTATTAGTTAAACCAATCGCCTCCGGGCGGCTTGAGTTGAAGTCTGGATAAGGACGCAGATCGTATGGTCGCTTGTCGACTGACGACAGATCTTTCAAATGTCTGCCCTATCAACTATTGATGGTAGTGTAGAGGACTACCATGGTTGCGACGGGTAACGGGGAATCAGGGTTCGATTCCGGAGAGGGAGCCTGAGAAATGGCTACCACATCCAAGGAAGGCAGCAGGCGCGTAAATTACCCAATCCCAGTACGGGGAGGTAGTGACGAGAAATAACAATATGGACCTCTCTAACGATGGTCCATAATTGGAATGAGTTGAGTATAAATCCTTCAACAAGGATCAAGTGGAGGGCAAGTCTGGTGCCAGCAGCCGCGGTAATTCCAGCTCCACTAGCGTATATTAAAGTTGTTGCGGTTAAAACGTTCGAAGTTGATTGCCCGTCCAGACACGTGACCGCCACGGGCGCCCGGTTACACGCCGGGGCCGTTCGTGCGCGCGCTCACGGCTGCGACTCACAATGGTGTACTTGGGCGTTACTCTGTGAACGAGTACCGTGCTACCGGTTAACTCCGGCACGGGCTCCTCATGGTGCTCAAGATACTCACATTTACCTTGAACAAATTAGAGTGCTCAAAGCAGGCTAAGACAAAGCGTCCGGCCCCCCCGTGGGGTTGGCGTTGGCCGAGAATAATCTTGCATGGAATAATGGAATATGACCTCGGTTTATACGATTTCGTTGGTTTGTCAGAAACCTAGAGGTAATGATTAACAGAAGTAGTTGGGGGCATTGGTATTACGGCGCGAGAGGTGAAATTCGTAGACCGTCGTAGGACCAACTGAAGCGAAAGCGTTTGCCATGGATGCTTTCTTTAATCAAGAACGAAAGTTAGAGGATCGAAGGCGATTAGATACCGCCCTAGTTCTAACCGTAAACGATGCCAATTAGCAATTGGGAGACGCTACCCCTATTCGGTGCTCTCAGTCGCTTCCGGGAAACCAAAATCGGGTTCCGGGGGAAGTATGGTTGCAAAGTTGAAACTTAAAGGAATTGACGGAAGGGCACCACAAGAAGTGGAGCTTGCGGCTTAATTTGACTCAACACGGGAAAATTTACCAGGTCCAAACTTATCGAGGTAAGACAGATTGATAGCTCTTTCTCAAATTTAAGGGTAGTGGTGCATGGCCGTTCTTAGTTCGTGGAATGATTTGTCTGGTTAATTCCGATAACGAACGTGACTCAAACATGCTAACTAGAACGCTGTCAGCAGTGCGCCTCCGGGCGCACCTGACGTTACAGCCGGGCGGCGCCTTCACGGGCGGTCGTCGGCTACGTTTGCCCTGCTTAGCGGGACAACTTGTGTTTAGCAAGCTGAGAATGAGCGATAACAGGTCCGTGATGCCCTTAGATGTTCTGGGCTGCACGCGTGCTACAATGTGGGTCGCAGCGTGTTCTCGCCAATAGGCGCCCCCATTCCGAGAGGAACGGGAAATCACTAAAATGCCCATCTAGTCGGGATTGGGGACTGCAACGGTCCCCATGAACCTGGAATTTCTAGTAAGCACTAGTCATTAGCTAGTGCTGATTACGTCCCTGCCCTTTGTACACACCGCCCGTCGCTACTACCGATGGATTATTTAGTGAGGTTTCTGGAGGCTTACCTTCCGCGGTTCCTTCGTGAGCTGCAGCTGGCATGGCTGAAGTTGACCGAACTTGATGATTTAGAGGAAGTAAAAGTCGTAACAAGGTTTCCGTAGGTGAACCTGCGGAAGGATCATTACTGATGATCGTCCGCGAGTGACCAACCATGGGCTGCCTTCGGTGTAGCTCGGTCGCTCGCTTGCTATGTGTCAGAATTTGTTGAAAGCCAACTCGTTCGTTGTACACTTTGATGGGTGACCATCACTGTGTCCCCGTGCCGAGCTAGATCTCCCCTAGCCGTAAGGCACTTGAACGCCCCTTCGACGACGAGTTGCATGTGTGTGGTATGTGTCAGAATCTGGTGAAGCTTTCTGCATGTGATGTGCCTTGTGTGGATCCGTGGCCATTGCATTGTGTCTGGTGCTTAGATACCCAGACACTTAGAACGCTTGCGCGGAAAGCAAACTCGATCGTTGTACACTTTGATGGGTGACCATCACTGTGTCTCCGTGCCGTGCTAGATCCCCCCTAGCCGTAAGGCACTTTGAACGCCCCTTCGACGACGAGTTACAAGAGTGTGGTATGTGTCAGAATCTGGTGAAGCTTTCTGCATGTGATGTGCCTTGTGTGGATCCGTGGCCATTGCATTGTGTCTGGTGTGTAGGTACCCAGACACTTAGAACGCTTGCGCGGAAAGCAAACTCGATCGTTGTACACTTTGATGGGCAACCATCACTGTGTCTCCGTGCCGTGCTAGATCTCCCCTAGCCGTAAGGCACTTTGAACGCCCCTTCGACGACGAGTTACAAGAGTGTGGTATGTGTCATAATCTGGTGAAGCTTTCTGCATGTGATGTGCCTTGTGTGGATCCGTGGCCATTGCATTGTGTCTGGTGTGTAGGTACCCAGACACTTAAGCAAACTCGATCGTTGTACACTTTGATGGGCGAGCATCACTGTGTATCCGTGCCGTGTAAGAGCTCCCCTGGCCATCAGGCACTTGAAAGGTCCTTCGACGACGAGTTACAATAGTGGTGTGTTAGATACGTCAGATTACGGTGTCTACTAGTGTGCAATACGTATCCGGCTACGGCACGGAACGAACGGGAACTGTGGTGCAGACATACAAAGAGTTAAGCCTATTAGTCATTAACTCTAAGGACGGGGCCATGGGGCGGTACGCAAAGGATACGGATGAGCGAGTATGCAGGCCCAATACTCAATAGCTCGATCCGATCCAAGCACATGAGTTGACTGCGGCGCCAGGTTAACCAATGTGCTAGATTCTATTTGGCCAGTAGAATCTTGTGTCTTATGCGATTTGATACCAAGACACCAGAACGAAAGTTAGTTGAAGAGTTATTAAACTCTTATGAAGTATGGTTGTGCAATCACAACTTATGACTTTAACCTATAAAGTGGATATGGACTATCAATTATAACATGGGGCACACACCATGTTCTCGATCCAATCCACGCACACGAGTTGCCTGAGTAGCGACAGGTATACCGATGTGCAATACGTATCCGGCCATAGGCACGGAACGAACAGGAACTGTGGTGCAGACATACAAGGGCCATGGGGCGGTACGCAAAGGATACGGATGAGCGAGTATGCAGGCCCAATACTCAATAGCTCGATCCGATCCAAGCACATGAGTTGACTGCGGCGCCAGGTTAACCGATGTGCTAAGAGAGTTGTTCCTGGGCCTTCAAAGTGACTTCAAAACTATCTTAGCGAATGGTGGCCATGGGCGTAGACATGAGCCACAAGTCACAAGGCCTGGGACTATTGGGTAATAAAGACAACTTAGTCAGAAAGTTAGTCTTTGGACGTACCACCGGGATTGTGTTACATTGGGAACCTTACTATAAAACCCTAGGCAGGGGATCACTCGGCTCATGGATCGATGAAGACCGCAGCTAAATGCGCGTCACAATGTGAACTGCAGGACACATGAACACCGATAAGTTGAACGCATATTGCGCGTCGGACGATTAAACCCGGCCGAT
>NW_026045103.1:0-15000 GCF_943734845.2 Anopheles funestus | reverse complement strand
AAGTGCTGCACGTGTAGATACTCGTGGAAGAATCCGTGGCCTGATATGACTTGGGCGAGATGAAAAGTCATCTCCCCAAACCGACGGTTCTTCCACGTTGCGATGTCCGGGATCACCCGGTGCGCCCATGTTGTGAAGCGGCTGGCCGGCGCCAGTGCATCCCACTCTGCTTGCCACTGTCGCAGAGTGGCCGCACGCTCCTCAATCCGCAGCTGGTGCATAGGAGAGCCAGTAACTTGATGCTGTTGGTGACATCGGGCGTCCTCCCGGATCTGTAAACAGATCGGAATAACGCTCGCCAGGACCGTGGCGACCTCATACCTGACCGATATGAATGTCCTGGCGACTGGCCTCACGTACTGCGCCTGTACCCGCTTAAGCAGCCTGCTGCACC
Organism: Anopheles funestus; assembly: GCF_943734845.2. Taxonomy (NCBI): domain Eukaryota; kingdom Metazoa; phylum Arthropoda; class Insecta; order Diptera; family Culicidae; genus Anopheles; species Anopheles funestus. Next base: position 14,606 of record NW_026045103.1, on the reverse strand, counting down.
GCCGAACGTTTGTAGCCTCGTGCCACACCGGGGCAGCATACCGCAGCGTCGAATCCACCACCGATGAAAGAAGTCGACGTTTCGCTCCTTTTGGGCCCCCGTGATTCTGCATCAGCCGGGAGATCCCCTTCGCCACACGGAGCGCCTTCGCCGTTGCGTATTCGACATGCGGAGTCCACAGCAGATGGTCGTGCAGAACCACCCCCAGATACTTGAGGCACCGCGTCGGCTGTCGCTGTACTCCCTCGATGGCCACCGTTGGCTGCTGGTACCCTTGCCGCATAGTGGACACCATGATGATTTCGGTCTTTGCGGGCGCCAGCTTGAGGTGCCGTTCCGCCATCCACGCTCCAATCATGGCAATGGCCTCCTGAGCAGACTGGGCCGCTGTCTGCGGCGTCGTGCCACCTGCCAGCACCACCAGATCATCGGCAAATCCGATCGCCTCAACACCATCCGGAAACGCCAGCCGCAGGACTCCGTCATACAACGTGTTCCACAATGTAGGACCTATGATAGAACCTTGTGGTACCCCTGCCGACACCGGTCTGCGAACTGGTCCCTCGCTGGTCTCGTATACAAGCTCGCGCTCAGAGAAATAGCTTCGCAGTATCCTCTGTAGCGCGGCTGGGACGTTCTTCTCCCGCAGTGCCGCCGCAATTGCCCTCCAACTTGCCGAGTTGAACGCGTTCTGGACATCTAGCGCTGCCACCACCAGACACCGAGGATCGCGTCCATTCGTACGATGAAACGATCGCGCGTACTCGCCTCGCTCGATCACTCGCTGGATGGCCTGTATGGTCGACTTCCCACGACGAAACCCGTACTGCTCTGGCGACAGTTGAGGGGCAACACTGTCCTCCAAGTGTTCATTGAGACGCTCGAGGATGCACCTCTCGAACAGCTTGGGAACTGCTCCCTCCAGGAGCAGTGGTCGGCTCGCCGATGGGTCGCCCGGCGGCTTGCCCGGTTTGGTCACGAGCACCAGCCTTGCCTCCTTCCAAGACCGCGGGAACTCACCGCGTTCCAAAAGGTCGTTAAACACCCGCACAAACGCCTGCGGGTGCTCTCGGATCGCGGTTTTCACTGCTGCGTTCGGTAGACCGTCCAGACCCGGCGCTTTGGATGGAGCCATTCGCTCTGCCAATGCCAGAACCTCCGCTTCCGTAACAGGGCGAAGCCTCTCCTCGTCAGCCGCTCTCTCGACGACCGGCCACTCAAATGGGGGATGCAGCGGAAACAAAGCATCCACAATCGGCTCCAGTACCGATCGATCCGTCTCCGGCGGGGTACGACCTCGCAGCTTGGCCAACACCACCTTGTAACCAAGCCCAAAGACATCACTATCGACTCCGTCGATCAACTCCTGAAGCTTCTCGTTCCGGCTCTCCTGTATTCCGCGCTGCAGCTGTCTGCGAAGGTCATGAAGTCGAGCCGTTGCCACCTCGCGATCTGCTAACTGCGTGGCAACCCGGAGCCTCTCCTCGGCCTCCTCGCACTCACGACGCAAGAGCCCCAGTTCCGGGGTCCACCAATAGAGCTTCGGCGGCTGATGGAATTTCGCCGGGCCCACTCTCGCCATCGTCCTGTCACAAGCTGAAGTTAACGCTCCAATCAGCGCGTCAGGTGTGTCTGCTTCGGCTAGCCGACAATCCGCAATCGCCTCCTGGTATCGCTCCCTGTTGAATAGCGAGGTCTTCCAGCGTACTCCCGCATGTTGCGCGATGCCCTCACCACTAGACTGCTGCATCGTTTGATGTTGAAGCGCACGCTGCCGTTGCGTGGTCCGTGCTCCAGGAACGCCCACGGAAAACTCCACGTACCGGTGGTCACTGTAAGAGTAGCGCTGACTGACCTTCCAGGAATCCGCTAGTGCGACCGATGGACTCGCAAACGAAACATCCACGATACTCTCTCGCGCGACCCCGTTGCCCTTAAAAGTGGGCATGTTGCCGCGGTTGAGTATCTCCAACTGCAGGTGTTCGATTACGCCCTTGAGCGTGTGCCCTTTGGATGTTGTGCGGGCACTCCCCCAGTCCGTGTTCCACGCGTTCAGATCACCAGCCATCACCAGATGTTGATGTCCCACCAAGGCCATCTCCACGGCCTCTAGATAGGCCTCGAAGTCCGCTAACCCGATGTTCGGCGAGGCGTAGCAGCTTGCAAATGTGACCCCTGCCACTGTGGCCACCACCAGCCCGGGATGAGCGCATTCCCATAAGCGTTGAATGGGGTACGCCCCGGTGGCTACTACTGCCACACTCTGCGCCTCGTCCACCACCCATCTGCCGTTATCCCGCGGCGGCTTATATAATTCGCAGGCAATGACGACGTCCACTCCCTGCTCGCGTGCCGTTTGCAGCATCAGGTCCTGCGCTGATCTGCTACGCCCGATGTTAATTTGCAGGACCTTTAATGTCGAGGACAGGACGGATGTCCCACCCGATGCGGACCCTTGCAGACCGCACAACTGATGTTCGCTACACAGGTTCGGGTCACATGACCCGGCTGGCCGCAGCGGAAGCAGGCTGCCGAGAGGTCCTTCTCGCTCTTGCAGGTGACCTTCCTGTGTCCGTATTCCAGACACCTGTAGCATCGCAGCTGGTTCCGCGTTGGTGGTGGAACCTTCGTTGCCAGGCAGGACGTGTGCGAGATTCTGACATACTGCTGATCCAGCTTCTCCGCCGCCCTGGCCGACACTCGCACATAGGCCACCTGCGTGCCATTCCAGAACTCCGTCAGATGGACGGCAGACTCCGACACCTTCTCCAGCGTCAAACCTTCTACCGCCTTCGCCACGTCCAAGGCTTCCGCTAAAGGGTCGACCTCGACGAATTTCATTTCCACCGTCTCTGTTACCAGGCGTGCGGACGATGGAGTTTCCGCTTTCGTGCAGACTTCCTGCACCAGCTCAATGATTTCTTGAGCATTCTCGCCCTCCTTGATGTCCATGACCAGTCGGTCACGCGTCGTCCGCCGTCCTACTCCCAGCGCCTGCTGGATTTTTTCCAATTCTGGTGCCGTTCGCACCAGCCGGTAAACATCTGCCCACGTTTGCCCCTCTCCCGGAGCAACCTCGATGGCATCAGGCCTGCTCTGTTTCGGCTTAGCAGCCTGGCTTCGTGGGGCCAATCGACGCGGTTGTTGTTGATGCGATTGTTGCCGCTGCTGCCACTGCTGCTGCTGCCGGCCCGGTTGCTGGCGTGCCGGCTTACGGCGCACCACCTCTGTCCAAGAGTCGCCTTCGTGGTCGAGAGACGGCACCACCGTAGCCGTCTCCATGCCCGATCCCTGCTGCTGCTGCAGTTGCTGCGGCTCCTGCTGCCCCTGCTGCTGCTGCTGTCGTGTCTGCAGCCCCTGCTGCCGCTGCCGCTGTTGCTGCTGCTGCGTGCGTGCCGGTTGACGTGCCGACTTACGGCTCACCACCCCAGCCCAGGAGCCGCCTTCCTGGTCCGGAGACGGCACCACCGAAGCCGTCACCGCACCCTGCTGTCGCTGCTGCTGCTGCTGCAGGCGATGATGTTGTTGCTGCTGCTGCTGCTCACCGTGCTGCTGCTGCGCTTGACTTTGCGTGGTTACGCCAAACGTCTGCGCTATGAGCGCCTGCATCGCCTGGCGCTCCTCATGCAGCATCGTTCTCAAAAAAGCCAGGTCCCCACGCAGGTCCTGCTCCCTCTGCTCCGCCGTCTTCTGCTGCAGCTCAGAACGACGCTCGCTTTCCTGCAGCTGTACCCGCAGCATCGTCACCTCGGCAGTGAGGGCCCCAACTTGCTCCTGGAACCGCTCAATTACTGCCGTTAATTCCGCCTGTCGCTGCTCGCTAGTTGTTGTTTCTGCCAGCTTCGTGAGCAGCACACGAGGCTCCGTAGATGTCGATGGTCGGCTTACTGTGGACCTGGCCTGATCCACACTGCCCTGCCTCGTCCGGAGCGTGCGTGGCTCCGTCATGGTCGAAAGACACTTTCCGACCGTTCCCGCGCTTTAAAGCTGGATTTACTCCTCCTCACGGGAGGACGCCAGCAGCGGACTGCCCCGTGAGAACCACCTCAGCAGAAATGGTATTCGAGCAGTAAAATCGTTCAGAGAGGTGGTGTTTCGTCACGTTAGATCGTTCCACGATTTATCAGGACCGTTTCCGAATTTTTCTGAACGTTTCCGGAAATTTCGAAAAAATTCGAGCAGTTTTGATTTCGAAGGAAGTGGTCGAATCGACCAGTTTCGAGCAGTAGCGCACCCTACTCGACTTCCCCGAATTTTCTAGCCACCTTCCGCAATTCGAGCAGTTTTCGTGCAGTACTGACCAAATTCAAAATTTGTCACCTGGGAACTGCCTGTCAATCGATTTTTGTCCGCTGGGTCGTATTTGGAAAATCGAAGAAATGTCAAAAAATTTTTTCGCGATTTTCCAATTTTTTATTGCGGATTCGTGTTGCACGCACTAAAACAAGTCCAACAGTGAAAACCGCGGGCAAATCGACCGAAAATTGGCCGAGTTATTCCCGGTTTTGTAATAAAACCGGCTTCCACGACCACGTGCCCCAGCGGTAGCACCACACGCACTTTTTTGCACTGCACTTTTTTATCAAAAATCGTCCAATTTTCACCCGGTTTTCGCTATATGGGCACTCAGGGGCACTATATCTGTCGATTTACAACAAATCCGGACCAATTGGCCCTGATTTTTGTGCACCTTCAAAACACACTGATGTTGTTGTTGTTTTTTGTATGCACTATTTTGCCACCAAAGTTTTTCACCCAAACTCGCCGGAAATCGTCCAAAATCGATATTATTCACTAAATGGCCGTGGCCACTTGCAAAATAGTCAGCATTTGCATTCACAAAACGTCTTTTAATGCGTAAAATCACATAAAAAACTTCCCCCATACAAAATGTATGGAGGAGTTGTTTACACACAAAATCGTCAATTTTCACCCGATTTTCATCCGGTTTTCACCAAAATCTCGCAGCTTTCCACTTAAATGATCAATTATACACGAAATAAACGCCTTCTGTGTAAAATTTTCACAAAATTTTCGCCAAATTTGCGGAGCGCACGGAAGACACGTCTAAAGTGCTCGACTGCTCGAACGTCCACACAGGGATAACTGGCTTGTGGCCGCCAAGCGTTCATAGCGACGTGGCTTTTTGATCCTTCGATGTCGGCTCTTCCTATCATTGTAAAGCAAAATTTACCAAGCGTAGGATTGTTCACCCTTTCAAGGGAACGTGAGCTGGGTTTAGACCGTCGTGAGACAGGTTAGTTTTACCCTACTGGTGTGCATTGTTTGTCGCTATCTTAACGGAATTCCTGTGCAGTACGAGAGGAACCACAGGTACGGACCACTGGCTCAATACTAGTTCGAACGGACTATGGTATGACGCTACGTCCGCTGGATTATGCCTGAACGCCTCTAAGGTCGTATCCAATCCGAGCTGATAGCGCTTCTTATACCCATTAGGTGGTCGTAAGCTAGCGGGCCTAACAACCCTCCGAGAACCGTCCGTGCTGTCCATTGGCACACTGGCGTCTCATCCCCGCTTACTACTAGGCCGCAAAGGGCGGGTTCGCGCTGCACGTGTTAGTACCATACATGTTGGGAACACCGGTGGACGAGCTTGCCGACTGTGGATATCACTAGTTTCGACACCTACGACCGCCCGCAAACGACGGGACTACAGGCTGGGAGCTTCAAGTTGTAGAGATGCGTTCGCATCGATCCTCTCAGGCGACCCATGCTTGGTGGTTAGTGCTTGCGCGTGCGCGCCCCGTGTGTGCTGGAATTGGCCAACCAGTGCACATTGGTGGTGCGTACCGTGACTTGCACCATGTGACGAGAGTGTTGAAGAACACTGTGTGGTGACTCTATGCCTATGTGATGGGGTGCTTGTAACACACGACCGAACCGACGGCTCGTTGGATGGTCACGACAGTGTGGTGCAGGTGCGCCCATGTGTAACGAATACATTGAGTGCCGTTGGAGGTTAGCGGTTGGTTGGTTGCATGCTACAACTTCGCGTTGTACATGGGCTGGCCGCTGCGCTTCCTTCGGGTTGCCACTTGATGTTGATAGGGTTGATGTATTGTGTTCGTTGACTTTTGGTTCATTCCAAAAGTCTTCGGACTTAGATAATTTTACAAGTGTCGGCGCTCTCGGACCGAAAATAAGAAGACAACTAAGAAGAAAAAGAGAAAGAAGCTAATAGTGGAAAGTATTCTTCTTCAAAGAAGGAACAAAAATTTTACAAGTGTTGAAAAATTTCCTAAGTCCAAAAAATTTTCTAAGTCCAGAAAATTTTCTAAGTCCCACAAAATGGAACATGATGAAGAAGATACAGAAGTTGAAAATTTTTCTAAGTCCAAAAAATTTTCTAAGTCCAGAAAATTTTCTAAGTCCAAAGTGTTGGAACAATTTCCAAAGGCCCATAGGTTGCACTGAATTTTCCTAAGTTGGCCACAAGTACCCATGAGGTATCGAGAAGGTTCACCCGAAGGACATAATATGTCCCAAAGTACCGATAGAGCACCCACAAAGAGCACCCAATTGGCCTATGTTGGCCAAAAGTACCGATAGAGTACCCACAAATAGCACCCAGTTGGCCTAAGTTGGCCAAAAGTACCGATAGAGTACCCATAAGCAGCACCCAATTGGCCTAAGTTGGCCAAAAGTACCGATAGAGTACCCACAAATAGCACCCAATGGGCCTAACATGGCCAAAAGTACCGATAGAGTACCCACAAGAAGCACTGAGTTGGCCTAAGTTGGCCAAAAGTACCGATAGAGTACCCACAAATAGCACCGAGTGGGCCTAACATGGCCAAAAGTACCGATAGAGTACCCACAAAGAGCACCCAATTGGCCTAAGTTGGCCAAAAGTACCGCCAAGTAGCACCATAGAGGCCCGAGTAGAGCGAAATGTGGGCCAAATTGAACATTTGAAAATTTTTACAAGTCCAAAAAATTTTCTAAGTCCAGAAAATTTTCTAAGTCCAAAGAGTTGGACAAATTTCCTTAGGCCCAAAGGTTGCACTGAATGTTCCTAAGTTGGCCATCAGTACCCATGAAGTATCGCGAAGGTTCACCCGAAAGACACAATATGCCCTAAAGTACCCACAGAGTACCCACAAGTTGCACCCAATTGGCCTAAGTTGGCCAGAAGTACCGACAAGTACCACCATAGAAGCCCGAGTAGAGCGAAATGTGGGCCAAAGTACCGAGTAGTTGCCACAAATGCCCAAATGGATACCAAAATGTGGTACCAAGTACCTAACTGTTGCAACAAATGCTAGCTTTCTGACCAAAAGCTGTGGGCCAATTTCGTAGAAGAGCCGCCTAGGCGAAAAGGCAAAAATCGCCGAAGCTGGCCCGCTCGCAGAGCTCGCGGGCCAGGAGATACTCATAGGGCGATTTACTAGAGTGGGGAACTTGAGAATTTTTGTGTCCGAGACTTTGGGCAACTTCGCGGCCGCCCCCTTAAAGTAAAAGATTTTCTCTGGGTGCCTAAAATTCGCAATTCCCGCAAAGTCGGGAAGACGTTAAAGTTTTTGCCCAAAAAATGGCCATCGATTTAAGGTGATTTTCCAATAAGAAAATGCTTCCTATTTTGAATTTTTTCGAATATTTCCTAAACTAAGCGTCGGAGCACATGGCCGTGGAGGAACTTTTGGTAGCTTTTGGCAAGGGCTATCGGATGAAATAATGCGAAAGGCCATCGGAGCGATATTGGATTAATGCGGGCCCATAAACGTACCTAAGAAGTGAAAATTGGTACCTTGCACGCAGGATGCAAGAAATGCTTGAGTGTTAACCAACATCGGTACCAAGTACCTAGGTTATATCGAGTGCGTAGATGGAAGTCGGTACCGAAGGGAAACCTTCCTAGGCTAGGTGCACGCAAGTGAGTATGGATCGATCAGTAGAAAGATGGGAAGCCATAGGAAACCTTCCTAGGCTAGGTGCACGCAAGTGAGTATGGATCGATCAGTAGAAAGATGGGAAGCCATAGGAAACCTTCCTAGGCTAGGTGCACGCAAGTGAGTATGGATCGATCAGTAGAAAGATGGGAAGCCATAGGAAACCTTCCTAGGCTAGGTGCACGCAAGTGAGTATGGATCGATCAGTAGAAAGATGGGAAGCCCAAGGAAACCTTCCTAGGCTAGGTGCACGCAAGTGAGTATGGATCGATCAGTAGAAAGATGGGAAGCCATAGGAAACCTTCCTAGGCTAGGTGCACGCAAGTGAGTATGGATCGATCAGTAGAAAGATGGGAAGCCCAAGGAAACCTTCCTAGGCTAGGTGCACGCAAGTGAGTATGGATCGATCAGTAGAAAGATGGGAAGCCATAGGAAACCTTCCTAGGCTAGGTGCACGCAAGTGAGTATGGATCGATCAGTAGAAAGATGGGAAGCCCAAGGAAACCTTCCTAGGCTAGGTGCACGCAAGTGAGTATGGATCGATCAGTAGAAAGATGGGAAGCCATAGGAAACCTTCCTAGGCTAGGTGCACGCAAGTGAGTATGGATCGATCAGTAGAAAGATGGGAAGCCATAGGAAACCTTCCTAGGCTAGGTGCACGCAAGTGAGTATGGATCGATCAGTAGAAAGATGGGAAGCCATAGGAAACCTTCCTAGGCTAGGTGCACGCAAGTGAGTATGGATCGATCAGTAGAAAGATGGGAAGCCATAGGAAACCTTCCTAGGCTAGGTGCACGCAAGTGAGTATGGATCGATCAGTAGAAAGATGGGAAGCCCAAGGAAACCTTCCTAGGCTAGGTGCACGCAAGTGAGTATGGATCGATCAGTAGAAAGATGGGAAGCCCAAGGAAACCTTCCTAGGCTAGGTGCACGCAAGTGAGTATGGATCGATCAGTAGAAAGATGGGAAGCCATAGGAAACCTTCCTAGGCTAGGTGCACGCAAGTGAGTATGGATCGATCAGTAGAAAGATGGGAAGCCATAGGAAACCTTCCTAGGCTAGGTGCACGCAAGTGAGTATGGATCGATCAGTAGAAAGATGGGAAGCCATAGGAAACCTTCCTAGGCTAGGTGCACGCAAGTGAGTATGGATCGATCAGTAGAAAGATGGGAAGCCCAAGGAAACCTTCCTAGGCTAGGTGCACGCAAGTGAGTATGGATCGATCAGTAGAAAGATGGGAAGCCATAGGAAACCTTCCTAGGCTAGGTGCACGCAAGTGAGTATGGATCGATCAGTAGAAAGTGGGAAGCCCAGTACCAAATGCCCTAGTGAAGACCGTAAACGAATATCATGAACCGAGAAGGAGCACCAAATGCCCTAGTGAAGACCGTAAACGAATATCATGAACCGATAAGGAGCACCAAATGCCCTAGTGAAGACCGTAAACGAATATCATGAACCGATAAGGAGCACCAAATGCCCTAGTGAAGACCGTAAACGAATATCATGAACCGAGAAGTAGCAACGAATGCCTGAAAAAGTACCAAGTCTACGGTATAGAGTAACGAGAGTTAACCGCCGTGATGTATGCAATGAGGGCAGCCATTGCATGGGTTCTGGACTTGGTTCGCGAATAACTTTTTTGCTAGACATCGGACAAAGTTGACGTGGAAGAACGAAATGTAGCATTTGGTGCCACCTATCCAAAACTTTTTCAAGATTGAAGATCCGATCGATACAGCCTGAGTTATAGGCAAAAGTTGGTGCAAAATTGAGCATTTTTAATGGTGAAAAATCGGTACTCCTCGAATAGCTCCTGTTGGAAGCATCGGACCACATGGTCGTGGAGGAACATATTGTAGCGCGCGGTGTCAAGTATCGACACCCAAAACCGCATGTCCGATGGACGGAAAATGACCAAGTTATAGTGAAAACTTGGTTGCACCAAATTCCCGAAGAAGTGCAACGAGAAGGTGAATGCGATGGTTGTTCGTCGAATAGCTCCGGCCACAGACATGGTAGCGATTAGTGGTGCATGGAAGAAATCTAGCCACAAGTGCCATCTACCCATGGCCAGAAGAAAGTGTGGCCATATCTTGGATACCGGCGGAGCTATGGGGCAAATACGGGCCAAAAATGGTGCCAGGTGGACCAAAAATCCGACCAAGTGCGCGATGCGCTTTCGTGAATAGCTCCGGCCACAGACATGGTAGCGATTAGTGGTGCATGGAAGAAATCTAGCCACAAGTGCCATCTACCCATGGCCAGAAGAAAGTGTGGCGCTATCTTGGATACCGGCGGAGCTATGGGGCAAATATGGGCCAAAAATGGTGCAAGTTGGACCAAAAATCCGAAAAAGTACCTAGGTAAATGCGATGGTTGTTCGTCGAATAGCTCCGGCCACAGACATGGTAGCGATTAGTGGTGCATGGAAGAAATCTAGCCACAAGTGCCATCTAGCCATGGCCAGAAGAAAGTGTGGCCATATCTTGGATACCGGCGGAGCTATGGGGCAAATATGGGCCAAAAATGGTGCAAGTTGGACCAAAAATCCGACCAAGTGCGCGAGGCGCTTTCGTGAATAGCTCCGGCCACAGACATGGTAGCGATTAGTGGTGCATGGAAGAAATCTAGCCACAAGTGCCATCTACCCATGGCCAGAACAAAGTGTGGCCATATCTTGGATACCGGCGGAGCTATGGGGCAAATATGGGCCAAAAATGGTGCAAGTTGGACCAAAAATCCGACCAAGTGCGCGAGGCGCTTTCGTGAATAGCTCCGGCCACAGACATGGTAGCGATTAGTGGTGCATGGAAGAAATCTAGCCACAAGTGCCATCTACCCATGGCCAGAAGAAAGTGTGGCCATATCTTGGATACCGGCGGAGCTATGGGGCAAATATGGGCCAAAAATGGTGCAAGTTGGACCAAAAATCCGACCAAGTGCGCGATGCGCTTTCGTGAATAGCTCCGGCCACAGACATGGTAGCGATTAGTGGTGCATGGAAGAAATCTAGCCACAAGTGCCATCTACCCATGGCCAGAAGAAAGTGTGGCGCTATCTTGGATACCGGCGGAGCTATGGGGCAAATATGGGCCAAAAATGGTGCAAGTTGGACCAAAAATCCGAAAAAGTACCTAGGTAAATGCGATGGTTGTTCGTCGAATAGCTCCGGCCACAGACATGGTAGCGATTAGTGGTGCATGGAAGAAATCTAGCCACAAGTGCCATCTAGCCATGGCCAGAAGAAAGTGTGGCCATATCTTGGATACCGGCGGAGCTATGGGGCAAATATGGGCCAAAAATGGTGCAAGTTGGACCAAAAATCCGACCAAGTGCGCGAGGCGCTTTCGTGAATAGCTCCGGCCACAGACATGGTAGCGATTAGTGGTGCATGGAAGAAATCTAGCCACAAGTGCCATCTACCCATGGCCAGAAGAAAGTGTGGCCATATCTTGGATACCGGCGGAGCTATGGGGCAAATACGGGCCAAAAATGGTGCCAGGTGGACCAAAAATCCGACCAAGTGCGCGATGCGCTTTCGTGAATAGCTCCGGCCACAGACATGGTAGCGATTAGTGGTGCATGGAAGAAATCTAGCCACAAGTGCCATCTACCCATGGCCAGAAGAAAGTGTGGCGCTATCTTGGATACCGGCGGAGCTATGGGGCAAATATGGGCCAAAAATGGTGCAAGTTGGACCAAAAATCCGAAAAAGTACCTAGGTAAATGCGATGGTTGTTCGTCGAATAGCTCCGGCCACAGACATGGTAGCGATTAGTGGTGCATGGAAGAAATCTAGCCACAAGTGCCATCTAGCCATGGCCAGAAGAAAGTGTGGCCATATCTTGGATACCGGCGGAGCTATGGGGCAAATATGGGCCAAAAATGGGTAAACTTGTACGGTCCAAAGCCAAGGGTAAATTTTTTTATTCCTCTAATAACTTCTACCACAGACATTGAATCGGTTCGTGATGTATGGATGAAATGTAGCAAACAGTTGGAACTACCCATAAAATCTTAAAGATTGACGATCCAATGCATAGAACCGGAGTAATGTGCGATACTTGGTGAAAAATCGAGTGAAAAATTAACTATAAACTGTTTTTGGCCCATAACTCGAATACTAGACATCGGAAGGGGGGGTCGTAGAACGATTTTTTGTTGCCCTATCGATTCCCTATCGAACGAGCAAAAGTTGTTTTTTTGACCAAAAAGTACCCCCACTCTAGTAAAATTGGCCTGATTTTACTAGTCCCCGGTACCCGTACAGGCAAAATGAGCAAAATGCTCAAGTATGAATGGTTTTTGGCCCATAACTCGAATACTAGACGTCGCAGGGGGGTGTCGTGGAACAATTTTTGGTAGCCCTTGAAATTATCTATCGAATGACATATACTTGATTTTTGGCCAAAAAGTTCCCTAGACTAGTAAAAATCGCATCATTTTACTAGAGTCGGGTACCCTGGACGAAAAACCGCTATAGTTGCGGTTTTTGGCTAATAACTCGAATACTAGACGTCGCAGGGGGGTGTCGTGGAACAATTTTTGGTAGCCCTTGAAATTATCTATCGAATGACATATACTTGATTTTTGGCCAAAAAGTTCCCTAGACTAGTAAAAATCGCATCATTTTACTAGAGTCGGGTACCCTGGACGAAAAACCGCTTAAGTTGCGGTTTTTGGCTAATAACTCGAATACTAGACGTCGCAGGGGGGTGTCGTGGAACAATTTTTGGTAGCCCTTGAAATTATCTATCGAATGACATATACTTGATTTTTTGACCAAAAAGTTCCTAGACTAGTAAAAATCGCATCATTTTACTAGAGTCGGGTACCCTGTACGAAAAACCGCTATAGTTGCGGTTTTTGGCCAATAACTCGAATACTAGACGTCGGAGGGGGGTGCCGTAGAACAATTTTTTGTAGCCCTTGAAATTACCTTTCGAATGATATATAGTGGTTTTTTGGTCAAACAGTGACCCCGAGACTAGTAACCCTCCATACACAAAACCGCCTAAAAAGTTTTGGTTTTGCAAAATTTTGAAAAGTGCGTCAAAAAAATTTTTTCAAAAAGTACCAAATCGTGATCAGAACTCACTATAGACCATAAAAAGTGAAATCCGATGATCATTTGCAACACTTGGTCAATCGAGAAAAATTTCACTTTTTTACTAGAGTCGGGTACCCTGAACGAAAAATCGCTCAAGTGATGGTTTTTGGCCAATAACTCGAATACTAGACGTCGGAGGGGGGTGCCGTAGAACAATTTTTTGTAGCCCTTGAAATTACCTTTCGAATGATATATAGTGGTTTTTTGGTCAAACAGTGACCCCGAGACTAGTAACCCTCCATACACAAAACCGCCTACAAAAACTTTGTTTTGAAAAATTTTGAAAAGTTCAAAAAAATTTTTTTTTCAAAAACTACTAAAACGTGATAAGAACTTACTATAGACCATGAAAAGTGATATCCGATGATAATTTGCAAAAGTTGGTAACTAGTAAAAAATTTCACTTTTTTACTAGAGTCGGTGCAACGAGAAAAAAAAAGTCCGTGATGGAGAAAAATGGCACGTTTTCCACGCCTGTACGCTTTCGTTTACTATATAGGGGGTAGGTGAGCCAGAAGCATGAATTTGACTGAGTACGTATCTTTATGAATTGGGCCCTTCTAAATCGATTGAGACTACCCCCAGGACGATCGGACGACTGCTTCTGGCTCAAAATGTGGTTTTTAGATTTTGATCGTCAATTATGAGAGAAAAAATCGATTAGAAGTAAAGATACGAAATGCTTGGTCTAAGTTGGGAAACGACTTCGGATATTTGTTGGACGTTGTCGTAGAAGGTCCGAGGACCAAGGAAAAGTGATTTCCAAGTGGATTTATGCACTATTAGTCGATGGTAAGATGTGAAATTAGTAGAACTTACCATACAGTTTGCGAAGTTGAAGCAATCGGTTGGTGAATATGGTACTGTCTGTCCAATTTGGTGGTTCGGAATGAGTGTAACGATGTTGATGATGGATAGACGTTCCGATTGCCCCCGATCGGGGAACATATAGTGGTCTTTAAGGTCCAAGTACCTATGTTTTGGTAAGCAGAACTGAGAGTTAAAGGATGAAAGTCGGCCATTCCTAATATCATCCTATCGGTGGTTCGCGAGTTGTTTGAGGACCGGAGCAGCTCGCGATGAAACGGTCCTAGGGTATTGGTTATCCATCCAAGGAAGAGTAAATGCGATCCTAGATGTGTGTCGTTGGCCGTTCTACCGGTATCGCCTATCGATGAGATATCGACGGGCATGCCTTACTCGAAAGTTGAATTCTAGGATCGATGGTCAAACAGACCTATGAGCGATAAACCAAACTGAACACGTATTGATGTCGGCTTTTCCTATCATTTGATGCCGCAGGTTGTTTAGGGACCGGAGCAACTTGCGGCCGAGACGGTCCCCGGGGGTTTCTTTCTCCAAGGAGTGGAAACTATTAAGCAAGAGTTGTAGCAAGATACGATCCTCTGATGTGTCGTTGGCCGTTCATGCGGTATCGCCTGTCGATGAGATATCGATGGGCATGCCTTACTCTACCGACCTTCTAATTGAGAGTATTAATCAGGGATCGATGGTCAAACAAGACCAATGAGCGATAAACCAAACTGAACACGTATTGATGTCGGCTTTTCCTATCATTT
>NW_026045102.1:30000-36274 GCF_943734845.2 Anopheles funestus | reverse complement strand
AATCGCTACCATGTCTGTGGCCGGAGCTATTCGACGAACAACCATCGCATTTACCTAGGTACTTTTTCGGATTTTTGGTCCAACTTGCACCATTTTTGGCCCATATTTGCCCCATAGCTCCGCCGGTATCCAAGATAGCGCCACACTTTCTTCTGGCCATGGGTAGATGGCACTTGTGGCTAGATTTCTTCCATGCACCACTAATCGCTACCATGTCTGTGGCCGGAGCTATTCACGAAAGCGCCTCGCGCACTTGGTCGGATTTTTGGTCCAACTTGCACCATTTTTGGCCCATATTTGCCCCATAGCTCCGCCGGTATCCAAGATATGGCCACACTTTCTTCTGGCCATGGGTAGATGGCACTTGTGGCTAGATTTCTTCCATGCACCACTAATCGCTACCATGTCTGTGGCCGGAGCTATTCGACGAACAACCATCGCATTTACCTAGGTACTTTTTCGGATTTTTGGTCCAACTTGCACCATTTTTGGCCCATATTTGCCCCATAGCTCCGCCGGTATCCAAGATATGGCCACACTTTCTTCTGGCCATGGGTAGATGGCACTTGTGGCTAGATTTCTTCCATGCACCACTAATCGCTACCATGTCTGTGGCCGGAGCTATTCACGAAAGCGCCTCGCGCACTTGGTCGGATTTTTTGGTCCAACTTGCACCATTTTTGGCCCATATTTGCCCCATAGCTCCGCCGGTATCCAAGATATGGCCACACTTTCTTCTGGCCATGGGTAGATGGCACTTGTGGCTAGATTTCTTCCATGCACCACTAATCGCTAACATGTCTCTGGCCGGAGCTATTCGACGAACAACCATCGCATTCACCTTCTCGTTGCACTTCTTCGGGAATTTGGTGCAACCAAGTTTTCACTATAACTTGGTCATTTTCCGTCCATCGGACATGCGGTTTTGGGTGTCGATACTTGACACCGCGCGCTACAATATGTTCCTCCACGACCATGTGGTCCGATGCTTCCAACAGGAGCTATTCGAGGAGTACCGATTTTTCACCATTAAAAATGCTCAATTTTGCACCAACTTTTGCCTATAACTCAGGCTGTATCGATCGGATCTTCAATCTTGAAAAAGTTTTGGATAGGTGGCACCAAATGCTACATTTCGTTCTTCCACGTCAACTTTGTCCGATGTCTAGCAAAAAAGTTATTCGCGAACCAAGTCCAGAACCCATGCAATGGCTGCCCTCATTGCATACATCACGGCGGTTAACTCTCGTTACTCTATACCGTGGACTTGGTACTTTTTCAGGCATTCGTTGCTACTTCTCGGTTCATGATATTCGTTTTACGGTCTTCACTAGGGGCATTTGGTGCTCCTTATCGGTTCATGATATTCGTTTACGGTCTTCACTAGGGCATTTGGTGCTCCTTATCGGTTCATGATATTCGTTTACGGTCTTCACTAGGGGCATTTGGTGCTCCTTCTCGGTTCATGATATTCGTTTACGGTCTTCACTAGGGCATTTGGTGCTCCTTATCGGTTCATGATATTCGTTTACGGTCTTC
The DNA here is from genome assembly GCF_943734845.2 of Anopheles funestus. Lineage (NCBI taxonomy): Eukaryota > Metazoa > Arthropoda > Insecta > Diptera > Culicidae > Anopheles > Anopheles funestus. Next base: position 34,735 of record NW_026045102.1, on the reverse strand, counting down.
ACTAGGGCATTTGGTGCTCCTTATCGGTTCATGATATTCGTTTACGGTCTTCACTAGGGCATTTGGTGCTCCTTATCGGTTCATGATATTCGTTTACGGTCTTCACTAGGGCATTTGGTGCTCCTTATTGGTTCATGATATTCGTTTACGGTCTTCACTAGGGCATTTGGTGCTCCTTCTCGGTTCATGATATTCGTTTACGGTCTTCACTAGGGCATTTGGTGCTCCTTCTCGGTTCATGATATTCGTTTACGGTCTTCACTAGGGCATTTGGTACTGGGCTTCCCACTTTCTACTGATCGATCCATACTCACTTGCGTGCACCTAGCCTAGGAAGGTTTCCTATGGCTTCCCATCTTTCTACTGATCGATCCATACTCACTTGCGTGCACCTAGCCTAGGAAGGTTTCCTATGGCTTCCCATCTTTCTACTGATCGATCCATACTCACTTGCGTGCACCTAGCCTAGGAAGGTTTCCTATGGCTTCCCATCTTTCTACTGATCGATCCATACTCACTTGCGTGCACCTAGCCTAGGAAGGTTTCCTATGGCTTCCCATCTTTCTACTGATCGATCCATACTCACTTGCGTGCACCTAGCCTAGGAAGGTTTCCCTTCGGCTTCCCATCTTTCTACTGATCGATCCATACTCACTTGCGTGCACCTAGCCTAGGAAGGTTTCCTATGGCTTCCCATCTTTCTACTGATCGATCCATACTCACTTGCGTGCACCTAGCCTAGGAAGGTTTCCTATGGCTTCCCATCTTTCTACTGATCGATCCATACTCACATGCGTGCACCTAGCCTAGGAAGGTTTCCTTGGGCTTCCCATCTTTCTACTGATCGATCCATACTCACTTGCGTGCACCTAGCCTAGGAAGGTTTCCTATGGCTTCCCATCTTTCTACTGATCGATCCATACTCACTTGCGTGCACCTAGCCTAGGAAGGTTTCCTTGGGCTTCCCATCTTTCTACTGATCGATCCATACTCACTTGCGTGCACCTAGCCTAGGAAGGTTTTCCTTGGGCTTCCCATCTTTCTACTGATCGATCCATACTCACTTGCGTGCACCTAGCCTAGGAAGGTTTCCTATGGCTTCCCATCTTTCTACTGATCGATCCATACTCACTTGCGTGCACCTAGCCTAGGAAGGTTTCCTATGGCTTCCCATCTTTCTACTGATCGATCCATACTCACTTGCGTGCACCTAGCCTAGGAAGGTTTCCTATGGCTTCCCATCTTTCTACTGATCGATCCATACTCACTTGCGTGCACCTAGCCTAGGAAGGTTTCCTATGGCTTCCCATCTTTCTACTGATCGATCCATACTCACTTGCGTGCACCTAGCCTAGGAAGGTTTCCTATGGCTTCCCATCTTTCTACTGATCGATCCATACTCACTTGCGTGCACCTAGCCTAGGAAGGTTTCCCTTCGGCTTCCCATCTTTCTACTGATCGATCCATACTCACTTGCGTGCACCTAGCCTAGGAAGGTTTCCTATGGCTTCCCATCTTTCTACTGATCGATCCATACTCACTTGCGTGCACCTAGCCTAGGAAGGTTTCCCTTCGGCTTCCCATCTTTCTACTGATCGATCCATACTCACTTGCGTGCACCTAGCCTAGGAAGGTTTCCTATGGCTTCCCATCTTTCTACTGATCGATCCATACTCACTTGCGTGCACCTAGCCTAGGAAGGTTTCCTATGGCCTTCCCATCTTTCTACTGATCGATCCATACTCACTTGCGTGCACCTAGCCTAGGAAGGTTTCCTTGGGCTTCCCATCTTTCTACTGATCGATCCATACTCACTTGCGTGCACCTAGCCTAGGAAGGTTTCCTATGGCTTCCCATCTTTCTACTGATCGATCCATACTCACTTGCGTGCACCTAGCCTAGGAAGGTTTCCTTGGGCTTCCCATCTTTCTACTGATCGATCCATACTCACTTGCGTGCACCTAGCCTAGGAAGGTTTCCTTGGGCTTCCCATCTTTCTACTGATCGATCCATACTCACTTGCGTGCACCTAGCCTAGGAAGGTTTCCTATGGCTTCCCATCTTTCTACTGATCGATCCATACTCACTTGCGTGCACCTAGCCTAGGAAGGTTTCCTATGGCTTCCCATCTTTCTACTGATCGATCCATACTCACTTGCGTGCACCTAGCCTAGGAAGGTTTCCTATGGCTTCCCATCTTTCTACTGATCGATCCATACTCACTTGCGTGCACCTAGCCTAGGAAGGTTTCCTATGGCTTCCCATCTTTCTACTGATCGATCCATACTCACTTGCGTGCACCTAGCCTAGGAAGGTTTCCTATGGCTTCCCATCTTTCTACTGATCGATCCATACTCACTTGCGTGCACCTAGCCTAGGAAGGTTTCCCTTCGGCTTCCCATCTTTCTACTGATCGATCCATACTCACTTGCGTGCACCTAGCCTAGGAAGGTTTCCTATGGCTTCCCATCTTTCTACTGATCGATCCATACTCACTTGCGTGCACCTAGCCTAGGAAGGTTTCCTATGGCTTCCCATCTTTCTACTGATCGATCCATACTCACTTGCGTGCACCTAGCCTAGGAAGGTTTCCTTGGGCTTCCCATCTTTCTACTGATCGATCCATACTCACTTGCGTGCACCTAGCCTAGGAAGGTTTCCTATGGCTTCCCATCTTTCTACTGATCGATCCATACTCACTTGCGTGCACCTAGCCTAGGAAGGTTTCCTTGGGCTCTCCCATCTTTCTACTGATCGATCCATACTCACTTGCGTGCACCTAGCCTAGGAAGGTTTCCTTGGGCTTCCCATCTTTCTACTGATCGATCCATACTCACTTGCGTGCACCTAGCCTAGGAAGGTTTCCTATGGCTTCCCATCTTTCTACTGATCGATCCATACTCACTTGCGTGCACCTAGCCTAGGAAGGTTTCCTATGGCTTCCCATCTTTCTACTGATCGATCCATACTCACTTGCGTGCACCTAGCCTAGGAAGGTTTCCTTGGGCTTCCCCATCTTTCTACTGATCGATCCATACTCACTTGCGTGCACCTAGCCTAGGAAGGTTTCCTTGGGCTTCCCATCTTTCTACTGATCGATCCATACTCACTTGCGTGCACCTAGCCTAGGAAGGTTTCCTATGGCTTCCCATCTTTCTACTGATCGATCCATACTCACTTGCGTGCACCTAGCCTAGGAAGGTTTCCTATGGCTTCCCATCTTTCTACTGATCGATCCATACTCACTTGCGTGCACCTAGCCTAGGAAGGTTTCCTATGGCTTCCCATCTTTCTACTGATCGATCCATACTCACTTGCGTGCACCTAGCCTAGGAAGGTTTCCTATGGCTTCCCATCTTTCTACTGATCGATCCATACTCACTTGCGTGCACCTAGCCTAGGAAGGTTTCCTATGGGCTTCCCACTTTCTACTGATCGATCCATACTCACTTGCGTGCACCTAGCCTAGGAAGGTTTCCTATGGCTTCCCATCTTTCTACTGATCGATCCATACTCACTTGCGTGCACCTAGCCTAGGAAGGTTTCCTTGGGCTTCCCATCTTTCTACTGATCGATCCATACTCACTTGCGTGCACCTAGCCTAGGAAGGTTTCCTATGGCTTCCCATCTTTCTACTGATCGATCCATACTCACTTGCGTGCACCTAGCCTAGGAAGGTTTCCTTGGGCTTCCCATCTTTCTACTGATCGATCCATACTCACTTGCGTGCACCTAGCCTAGGAAGGTTTCCTATGGCTTCCCATCTTTCTACTGATCGATCCATACTCACTTGCGTGCACCTAGCCTAGGAAGGTTTCCTTGGGCTTCCCATCTTTCTACTGATCGATCCATACTCACTTGCGTGCACCTAGCCTAGGAAGGTTTCCTATGGCTTCCCATCTTTCTACTGATCGATCCATACTCACTTGCGTGCACCTAGCCTAGGAAGGTTTCCTTGGGCTTCCCATCTTTCTACTGATCGATCCATACTCACTTGCGTGCACCTAGCCTAGGAAGGTTTCCCTTTGGTACCGACTTCCATCTACGCACTCGATATAACCTAGGTACTTGGTACCGATGATGGTTAACACTCAAGCATTTCTTGCATCCTGCGTGCAAGGTACCAATTTTCACTTCTCAGGTGCGTTTATGAGCCCGCATTAATCCAATATCGCTCTGATGGCCTTTCTTATTATTTCATCCGATAGCCCTTGCCAAAAGCTACCAAAAGTTCCTCCACGGCCATGTGCTCCGACGCTTAGTTTAGGAAATATTCGAAAAAATTCAAAATAGGAAGCATTTTCTTATTGGAAAATCACCTTAAATCGATGGCCATTTTTTGGGCAAAAACTTTAACGTCTTCCCGACTTTGCGGGAATTGCGAATTTTAGGCACCCAGAGAAAATCTTTTACTTTAAGGGGGCGGCCGCGAAGTTGCCCAAAGTCTCGGACACAAAAATTCTCAAGTTCCCCACTCTAGTAAAGCGCCCTATGAGTATCTCCTGGCCCGCGAGCTCTGCGAGCGGGCCAGCTTCGGCGATTTTTGCCTTTTCGCCTAGGCGGTTCTTCTACGAAATTGGTCCACAGCTTTTGCTCAGAAAGCTAGCATTTGTTGCAACAGTTAGGTGCTTGGTACCACATTTTGGTATCCATTTGGGCATTTGTTGCAACTACTCGGTACTTTGGCCATACATTTCGCTCTACTCGGGCCTCTTTGGTGCTACTTGTCGGTACT